>NW_027437777.1:0-126262 GCF_965140245.1 Athene noctua
CTTTCTGAGAAAAAGCAAGCACGGAGGACGAGAATCGCTTTTGCCCTGCGTAGCGTTCCGGGCAGAGGGTAGAACCAGGCAGAGAATTCCCGGCTAGCAGCTTCCCTGTGGCCGGGAAGTGCAAACGTACACGTTTTCTGCCGAAAACGCTTTTTCCGGCGAAAAAGCACACCATGGCTCTTTCTGAGAAAAAGCAAGCACGGAGGACGAGAATCGCTTTTGCCCTGCGTAGCGTTCCGGGCAGCGGGTAGAACCAGGCAGAGAATTCCCGGCTAGCAGCTTCCCTGTGGCCGGGAAGTGCAAACGTACACGTTTTCGGCCGAAAAACGCGTTTTCCGGCGAAAACGCACACCACGGCTCATTCTGAGAAAAAGCAAGCACGGAGGACGAGAATCGCTTTTGCCCTGCGTAGCGTTCCGGGCAGCGGGTAGAACCAGGCAGAGAATTCCCGGCTAGCAGCTTCCCTGTGGCCGGGAAGTGCAAACGTACACGTTTTCGGCCGAAAACGCGTTTTCCGGCGAAAACGCACACCACGGCTCATTCTGAGAAAAAGCAAGCACGGAGGACGAGAATCGCTTTTGCCCTGCGTAGCGTTCCGGGCAGCGGGTAGAACCAGGCAGAGAATTCCCGGCTAGCAGCTTCCCTGTGGCGGGGAAGTGCAAACGTACACGTTTTCGGCCGAAAACGCGTTTTCCCGCGAAAACGCACACCACGGCTCTTTCTGAGAAAAAGCAAGCACGGAGGACGAGAATCGCTTTTGCCCTGCGTAGCGTTACGGGCAGCGGGTAGAACCAGGCAGAGAATTCCCGGCTAGCAGCTTCCCTGTGGCCGGGAAGTGCAAACGTACACGTTTTCGGCCGAAAACGCGTTTTCTAGCGAAAACGCACACCACGGCTCTTTCTGAGAAAAAGCAAGCACGGAGGACGAGAATCGCTTTTGCCCTGCGTAGTGTTCCGGGCAGCGGGTAGAACCAGGCAGAGAATTCCCGGCTAGCAGCTTCCCTGTGGCCGGGAAGTGCAAACGTACACGTTTTCGGCCGAAAACGCGTTTTCCGGCGAAAACGCACACCACGGCTCTTTCTGAGAAAAAGCAAGCACGGAGGACGAGAATCGCTTTTGCCCTGCGTAGCGTTCCGGGCAGCGGGTAGAACCAGGCAGAGAATTCCCGGCTAGCAGCTTCCCTGTGGCGGGGAAGTGCAAACGTACACGTTTTCGGCCGAAAACGCGTTTTCCGGCGAAATCGCACACCACGGCTCTTTCTGAGATAAAGCAAGCACGGAGGACGAGAACCGCTTTTGCCCTGCGTAGCGTTCCGGGCAGCGGGTAGAACCAGGCAGAGAATTCCCGTCTAGCAGCTTCCCTGTGGCCGGGAAGTGCAAACGTACACGTTTTCGCCAAAAACACGTTTTCCGGCGAAAACGCACACCACGGCTCTTTCTGAGAAAAAGCAAGCACGGAGGACGAGAATCGCTTTTGCCCTGCGTAGCGTTCCGGGCAGCGGGTAGAACCAGGCAGAGAATTCCCGTCTAGCAGCTTCCCTGTGGCGGGGAAGTGCAAACGTACACGTTTTCGGCCGAAAACGCGTTTTCCGGCGAAAACGCACACCACGGCTCTTTCTGAGAAAAAGAAAGCACGGAGGACGAGAATCGCTTTTGCCCTGCGTAGCGTTCCGGGCAGCGGGTAGAAGCAGGCAGAGAATTCCCGGCTAGCAGCTTCCCTGTGGCCGGGAAGTGCAAACGTACACGTTTCCGGCCGAAAACGCGTTTTCCCGCGAAAAAGCACACCACGGCTCTTTCTGAGAAAAAGCAAGCACGGAGGACGAGAATCGCTTTTGCCCTGCGTAGCGTTCCGGGCAGCGGGTAGAACCAGGCAGAGAATTCCCGGCTAGCAGCTTCCCTGTGGCCGGGAAGTGCAAACGTACACGTTTTCGCCGAAAACACGTTTTCCGGCGAAAACGCACACCACGGCTCTTTCTGAGAAAAAGCAAGCACGGAGGACGAGAATCGCTTTTGCCCTGCGTAGCGTTCCGGGCAGCGGGTAGAACCAGGCAGAGAATTCCCGTCTAGCAGCTTCCCTGTGGCCGGGAAGTGCAAACGTACACGTTTTCGGCCGAAAACGCGTTTTCCGGCGAAAACGCACACCACGGCTCTTTCTGAGAAAAAGCAAGCACGGAGGACGAGAATCGCTTTTGCCCTGCGTAGCGTTCTGAGCAGCGGGTAGAAATAGGCAGCGAATTGCCGGCTAGCAGCTTCCCTGTGGCCGGGAAGTGCAAACGTACACGTTTCCGGCCGAAAACGCGTTTTCCGGCGAAAACGCACACCATGGCTCTTTCTGAGAAAAAGCAAGCACGGAGGACGAGAATCGCTTTTGCCCTGCGTAGCGTTCCGGGCAGCGGGTAGAACCAGGCAGAGAATTCCCGGCTAGCAGCTTCCCTGTGGCGGGGAAGTGCAAACGTACACGTTTTCGGCCGAAAACGCGTTTTCCTGCGAAAACGCACTCCACGGCTCTTTCTGAGAAAAAGCAAGCACGGAGGACGAGAATCGCTTTTGCCCTGCGTAGCGTTCCGGGCAGAGGGTAGAACCAGGCAGAGAATTCCCGGCTAGCAGCTTCCCTGTGGCCGGGAAGTGCAAACGTACACGTTTTCGGCCGAAAACGCGTTTTCCGGCGAAAACGCACACCACGGCTCTTTCTGAGAAAAAGCAAGCACGGAGGACGAAAATCGCTTTTGCCCTGCGTAGCGTTCCGGGCAGCGGGTAGAACCAGGCAGAGAATTCCCGGCTAGCAGCTTCCCTGTGGCGGGAAGTGCAAACGTACACGTTTTCGGCCGAAAACGCGTTTACCGGCGAAAACGCACACCACGGCTCTTTCTGAGAAAAAGCAAGCACGGAGGACGAGAATCGCTTTTGCCCTGCGTAGCGTTCCGGGCAGCGGGTAGAACCAGGCATAGAATTCCCGGCTAGCAGCTTCCCTGTGGCCGGGAAGTGCAAACGTACACGTTTTCGGCCGAAAATGCGTTTTCCGGCGAAAACGCACACCACGGCTCTTTCTGAGAAAAAGCAAGCACGGAGGACGAGAATCGCTTTTGCCCTGCGTAGCGTTCCGGGCAGCGGGTAGAACCAGGCAGAGAATTCCCGGCTAGCAGCTTCCCTGTGGCCGGGAAGTGCAAACGTACACGTTTTCGCCCGAAAAAGCGTTTTCTGGCGAAAACGCACACCACGGCTCTTTCTGAGAAAAAGCAAGCACGGAGGACGAGAATCGCTTTTGCCCTGCGTAGTGTTCCGGGCAGCGGGTAGAACCAGGCAGAGAATTCCCGGCTAGCAGCTTCCCTGTGGCCGGGAAGTGCAAACGTACACGTTTTCGGCCGAAAACGCGTTTTCCGGCGAAAACGCACACCACGGCTCTTTCTGAGAAAAAGCAAGCACGGAGGACGAGAATCGCTTTTGCCCTGCGTAGCGTTCCGGGCAGCGGGTAGAACCAGGCAGAGAATTCCCGGCTAGCAGCTTCCCTGTGGCCGGGAAGTGCAAACGTACACGTTTTCGGCCGAAAACTCGTTTTCCCGCGAAAACGCACACCACGGCTCTTTCTGAGAAAAAGCAAGCACGGAGGACGAGAATCGCTTTTGCCCTGCGTAGCGTTCCGGGCAGCGGGTAGAACCAGGCAGAGAATTCCCGGCTAGCAGCTTCCCTGTGGCCGGGAAGTGCAAACGTACACGTTTTCGCCCGAAAAAGCGTTTTCTGGCGAAAACGCACACCACGGCTCTTTCTGAGAAAAAGCAAGCACGGAGGACGAGAATCGCTTTTGCCCTGCGTAGCGTTCCGCGCAGCGGGTAGAACCAGGCAGAGAATTCCCGGCTAGCAGCTTCCCTGTGGCCGGGAAGTGCAAACGTACACGTTTTCGGCCGAAAACGCGTTTTCCCGCGAAAACGCACACCACGGCTCTTTCTGAGAAAAAGCAAGCACGGAGGACGAGAATCGCTTTTGCCCTGCGTAGCGTTCCGCGCAGCGGGTAGAACCAGGCAGAGAATTCCCGGCTAGCAGCTTCCCTGTGGCCGGGAAGTGCAAACGTACACGTTTTCGGCCGAAAACGCGTTTTCCGGCGAAAACGCACACCACTGCTCTTTCTGAGAAAAAGCAAGCACGGAGGACGAGAATCGCTTTTGCCCTGCGTATCGTTCTGAGCAGCGGGTAGGAATAGGCAGAGAATTCCCGGCTAGCAGCTTCCCTGTGGCGGGGAAGTGCAAACGTACACGTTTTCGGCCGAAAACGCGTTTACCGGCGAAAACGCACACCACGGCTCTTTCTGAGAAAAAGCAAGCACGGAGGACGAGAATCGCTTTTGCCCTGCGTAGCGTTCCGGGCAGCGGGTAGAACCAGGCAGAGAATTCCCGGCTAGCAGCTTCCCTGTGGCCGGGAAGTGCAAACGTACACGTTTTCGGCCGAAAACGCGTTTTCCGGCGAAAACGCACACCACGGCTCATTCTGAGAAAAAGCAAGCACGGAGGACGAGAATCGCTTTTGCCCTGCGTAGCGTTCCGGGCAGCGGGTAGAACCAGGCAGAGAATTCCTGGCTAGCAGCTTCCCTGTGGCCGGGAAGTGCAAACGTACTACGTTTTCGGCCGAAAACGCGTTTTCCGGCGAAAACGCACACCACGGCTCTTTCTGAGAAAAAGCAAGCACGGAGGACGAGAATCGCTTTTGCCCTGCGTAGCGTTCCGGGCAGCGGGTAGAACCAGGCAGAGAATTCCCGGCTAGCAGCTTCCCTGTGGCGGGGAAGTGCAAACGTACACGTTTTCGGCCGAAAACGCGTTTTCCGGCGAAAACGCACACCACGGCTCTTTCTGAGAACAAGCAAGCACGGAGGACGAGAATCGCTTTTGCCCTGCGTAGCGTTCCGGGCAGCGGGTAGAACCAGGCAGAGAATTCCCGGCTAGCAGCTTCCCTGTGGCCGGGAAGTGCAAACGTACACTTTTTCGGCCGAAAACTCGTTTTCCCGCGAAAAAGCACACCATGGCTCTTTCTGAGAAAAAGCAAGCACGGAGGACGAGAACCGCTTTTGCCCTGCGTAGCGTTCCGGGCAGCGGGTAGAACCAGGCAAAGAATTCCCGTCTAGCAGCTTCCCTGTGGCGGGGAAGTGCAAACGTACACGTTTTCGGCCGAAAACGCGTTTTCCGGCGAAAACGCACACCACGGCTCTTTCTGAGAAAAAGCAAGCACGGAGGACGAGAATCGCTTTTGCCCTGCGTAGCGTTCCGGGCAGCGGGTAGAACCAGGCAGAGAATTCCCGGCTAGCAGCTTCCCTGTGGCCGGGAAGTGCAAACGTACACGTTTTCGGCCGAAAACGCGTTTTCCCGCGAAAACGCACACCACGGCTCTTTCTGAGAAAAAGAAAGCACGGAGGACGAGAATCGCTTTTGCCCTGCGTAGCGTTCCGGGCAGCGGGTAGAACCAGGCAGAGAATTCCCGGCTAGCAGCTTCCCTGTGGCCGGGAAGTGCAAACGTACACGTTTTCGGCCGAAAACGCGTTTTCCGGCGAAAACGCACACCACGGCTCTTTCTGAGAAAAAGCAAGCACGGAGGACGAGAATCGCTTTTGCCCTGCGTAGCGTTCCGGGCAGCGGGTAGAACCAGGCAGAGAATTCCCGGCTAGCAGCTTCCCTGTGGCCGGGAAGTGCAAACGTACACGTTTTCGGCCGAAAACGCGTTTTCCGGCGAAAACGCACACCACGGCTCTTTCTGAGAAAAAGCAAGCACGGAGGACGAGAATCGCTTTTGCCCTGCGTAGCGTTCCGCGCAGCGGGTAGAACCAGGCAGAGAATTCCCGGCTAGCAGCTTCCCTGTGGCCGGGAAGTGCAAACGTACACGTTTTCGGCCGAAAACGCGTTTTCCGGCGAAAACGCACACCACGGCTCTTTCTGAGAAAAAGCAAGCACGGAGGACGAGAATCGCTTTTGCCCTGCGTATCGTTCTGAGCAGCGGGTAGGAATAGGCAGAGAATTCCCGGCTAGCAGCTTCCCTGTGGCGGGGAAGTGCAAACGTACACGTTTTCGGCCGAAAACGCGTTTACCGGCGAAAACGCACACCACGGCTCTTTCTGAGAAAAAGCAAGCACGGAGGACGAGAATCGCTTTTGCCCTGCGTAGCGTTCCGGGCAGCGGGTAGAACCAGGCAGAGAATTCCCGGCTAGCAGCTTCCCTGTGGCCGGGAAGTGCAAACGTACACGTTTTCGGCCGAAAACGCGTTTTCCGGCGAAAACGCACACCACGGCTCTTTCTGAGAAAAAGCAAGCACGGAGGACGAGAATCGCTTTTGCCCTGCGTAGCGTTCCGCGCAGCGGGTAGAACCAGGCAGAGAATTCCCGGCTAGCAGCTTCCCTGTGGCCGGGAAGTGCAAACGTACACGTTTTCGGCCGAAAACGCGTTTTCCGGCGAAAACGCACACCACGGCTCTTTCTGAGAAAAAGCAAGCACGGAGGACGAGAATCGCTTTTGCCCTGCGTATCGTTCTGAGCAGCGGGTAGGAATAGGCAGAGAATTCCCGGCTAGCAGCTTCCCTGTGGCGGGGAAGTGCAAACGTACACGTTTTCGGCCGAAAACGCGTTTACCGGCGAAAACGCACACCACGGCTCTTTCTGAGAAAAAGCAAGCACGGAGGACGAGAATCGCTTTTGCCCTGCGTAGCGTTCCGGGCAGCGGGTAGAACCAGGCAGAGAATTCCCGGCTAGCAGCTTCCCTGTGGCCGGGAAGTGCAAACGTACACGTTTTCGGCCGAAAACTCGTTTTCCCGCGAAAACGCACACCACGGCTCTTTCTGAGAAAAAGCAAGCACGGAGGACGAGAATCGCTTTTGCCCTGCGTAGCGTTCCGGGCAGCGGGTAGAACCAGGCAGAGAATTCCCGGCTAGCAGCTTCCCTGTGGCCGGGAAGTGCAAACGTACACGTTTTCGCCCGAAAAAGCGTTTTCTGGCGAAAACGCACACCACGGCTCTTTCTGAGAAAAAGCAAGCACGGAGGACGAGAATCGCTTTTGCCCTGCGTAGCGTTCCGCGCAGCGGGTAGAACCAGGCAGAGAATTCCCGGCTAGCAGCTTCCCTGTGGCCGGGAAGTGCAAACGTACACGTTTTCGGCCGAAAACGCGTTTTCCCGCGAAAACGCACACCACGGCTCTTTCTGAGAAAAAGCAAGCACGGAGGACGAGAATCGCTTTTGCCCTGCGTAGCGTTCCGCGCAGCGGGTAGAACCAGGCAGAGAATTCCCGGCTAGCAGCTTCCCTGTGGCCGGGAAGTGCAAACGTACACGTTTTCGGCCGAAAACGCGTTTTCCGGCGAAAACGCACACCACTGCTCTTTCTGAGAAAAAGCAAGCACGGAGGACGAGAATCGCTTTTGCCCTGCGTATCGTTCTGAGCAGCGGGTAGGAATAGGCAGAGAATTCCCGGCTAGCAGCTTCCCTGTGGCGGGGAAGTGCAAACGTACACGTTTTCGGCCGAAAACGCGTTTACCGGCGAAAACGCACACCACGGCTCTTTCTGAGAAAAAGCAAGCACGGAGGACGAGAATCGCTTTTGCCCTGCGTAGCGTTCCGGGCAGCGGGTAGAACCAGGCAGAGAATTCCCGGCTAGCAGCTTCCCTGTGGCCGGGAAGTGCAAACGTACACGTTTTCGGCCGAAAACGCGTTTTCCGGCGAAAACGCACACCACGGCTCATTCTGAGAAAAAGCAAGCACGGAGGACGAGAATCGCTTTTGCCCTGCGTAGCGTTCCGGGCAGCGGGTAGAACCAGGCAGAGAATTCCTGGCTAGCAGCTTCCCTGTGGCCGGGAAGTGCAAACGTACTACGTTTTCGGCCGAAAACGCGTTTTCCGGCGAAAACGCACACCACGGCTCTTTCTGAGAAAAAGCAAGCACGGAGGACGAGAATCGCTTTTGCCCTGCGTAGCGTTCCGGGCAGCGGGTAGAACCAGGCAGAGAATTCCCGGCTAGCAGCTTCCCTGTGGCGGGGAAGTGCAAACGTACACGTTTTCGGCCGAAAACGCGTTTTCCGGCGAAAACGCACACCACGGCTCTTTCTGAGAACAAGCAAGCACGGAGGACGAGAATCGCTTTTGCCCTGCGTAGCGTTCCGGGCAGCGGGTAGAACCAGGCAGAGAATTCCCGGCTAGCAGCTTCCCTGTGGCCGGGAAGTGCAAACGTACACTTTTTCGGCCGAAAACTCGTTTTCCCGCGAAAAAGCACACCATGGCTCTTTCTGAGAAAAAGCAAGCACGGAGGACGAGAACCGCTTTTGCCCTGCGTAGCGTTCCGGGCAGCGGGTAGAACCAGGCAAAGAATTCCCGTCTAGCAGCTTCCCTGTGGCGGGGAAGTGCAAACGTACACGTTTTCGGCCGAAAACGCGTTTTCCGGCGAAAACGCACACCACGGCTCTTTCTGAGAAAAAGCAAGCACGGAGGACGAGAATCGCTTTTGCCCTGCGTAGCGTTCCGGGCAGCGGGTAGAACCAGGCAGAGAATTCCCGTCTAGCAGCTTCCCTGTGGCGGGGAAGTGCAAACGTACACGTTTTCGGCCGAAAACGCGTTTTCCGGCGAAAACGCACACCACGGCTCTTTCTGAGAAAAAGCAAGCACGGAGGACGAGAATCGCTTTTGCCCTGCGTAGCGTTCCGGGCAGCGGGTAGAACCAGGCAGAGAATTCCCGGCTAGCAGCTTCCCTGTGGCCGGGAAGTGCAAACGTACACGTTTTCGGCCGAAAACGCGTTTTCCGGCGAAAACGCACACCACGGCTCTTTCTGAGAACAAGCAAGCACGGAGGACGAGAATCGCTTTTGCCCTGCGTAGCGTTCCGGGCAGCGGGTAGAACCAGGCAGAGAATTCCCGGCTAGCAGCTTCCCTGTGGCCGGGAAGTGCAAACGTACACTTTTTCGGCCGAAAACTCGTTTTCCCGCGAAAAAGCACACCATGGCTCTTTCTGAGAAAAAGCAAGCACGGAGGACGAGAACCGCTTTTGCCCTGCGTAGCGTTCCGGGCAGCGGGTAGAACCAGGCAAAGAATTCCCGTCTAGCAGCTTCCCTGTGGCGGGGAAGTGCAAACGTACACGTTTTCGGCCGAAAACGCGTTTTCCGGCGAAAACGCACACCACGGCTCTTTCTGAGAAAAAGCAAGCACGGAGGACGAGAATCGCTTTTGCCCTGCGTAGCGTTCCGGGCAGCGGGTAGAACCAGGCAGAGAATTCCCGGCTAGCAGCTTCCCTGTGGCCGGGAAGTGCAAACGTACACGTTTTCGTTCGAAAACGCGTTTTCCCGCGAAAACGCACACCACGGCTCTTTCTGAGAAAAAGAAAGCACGGAGGACGAGAATCGCTTTTGCCCTGCGTAGCGTTCCGGGCAGCGGGTAGAACCAGGCAGAGAATTCCCGGCTAGCAGCTTCCCTGTGGCCGGGAAGTGCAAACGTACACGTTTTCGGCCGAAAACGCGTTTTCCGGCGAAAACGCACACCACGGCTCTTTCTGAGAAAAAGCAAGCACGGAGGACGAGAATCGCTTTTGCCCTGCGTAGCGTTCCGGGCAGCGGGTATAACAAGGCAGAGAATTCCCGTCTAGCAGCTTCCCTGTGGCGGGGAAGTGCAAACGTACACGTTTTCGGCCGAAAACGCGTTTTCCGGCGAAAACGCACACCACGGCTCTTTCTGAGAAAAAGCAAGCACGGAGGACGAGAATCGCTTTTGCCCTGCGTAGCGTTCCGGGCAGCGGGTAGAACCAGGCAGAGAATTCCCGGCTAGCAGCTTCCCTGTGGCGGGGAAGTGCAAACGTACACGTTTTCAGCCGAAAACACGTTTTCCGGCGAAAACGCACACCACGGCTCTTTCTGAGAAAAAGCAAGCACGGAGGACGAGAATCGCTTTTGCCCTGCGTAGCGTTCCGGGCAGAGGGTAGAACCAGGCAGAGAATTCCCGGCTAGCAGCTTCCCTGTGGCCGGGAAGTGCAAACGTACACGTTTTCTGCCGAAAACGCTTTTTCCGGCGAAAAAGCACACCATGGCTCTTTCTGAGAAAAAGCAAGCACGGAGGACGAGAATCGCTTTTGCCCTGCGTAGCGTTCCGGGCAGCGGGTAGAACCAGGCAGAGAATTCCCGGCTAGCAGCTTCCCTGTGGCCGGGAAGTGCAAACGTACACGTTTTCGGCCGAAAACGCGTTTTCCGGCGAAAACGCACACCACGGCTCATTCTGAGAAAAAGCAAGCACGGAGGACGAGAATCGCTTTTGCCCTGCGTAGCGTTCCGGGCAGCGGGTAGAACCAGGCAGAGAATTCCCGGCTAGCAGCTTCCCTGTGGCCGGGAAGTGCAAACGTACACGTTTTCGGCCGAAAACGCGTTTTCCGGCGAAAACGCACACCACGGCTCATTCTGAGAAAAAGCAAGCACGGAGGACGAGAATCGCTTTTGCCCTGCGTAGCGTTCCGGGCAGCGGGTAGAACCAGGCAGAGAATTCCCGGCTAGCAGCTTCCCTGTGGCGGGGAAGTGCAAACGTACACGTTTTCGGCCGAAAACGCGTTTTCCCGCGAAAACGCACACCACGGCTCTTTCTGAGAAAAAGCAAGCACGGAGGACGAGAATCGCTTTTGCCCTGCGTAGCGTTACGGGCAGCGGGTAGAACCAGGCAGAGAATTCCCGGCTAGCAGCTTCCCTGTGGCCGGGAAGTGCAAACGTACACGTTTTCGGCCGAAAACGCGTTTTCTAGCGAAAACGCACACCACGGCTCTTTCTGAGAAAAAGCAAGCACGGAGGACGAGAATCGCTTTTGCCCTGCGTAGTGTTCCGGGCAGCGGGTAGAACCAGGCAGAGAATTCCCGGCTAGCAGCTTCCCTGTGGCCGGGAAGTGCAAACGTACACGTTTTCGGCCGAAAACGCGTTTTCCGGCGAAAACGCACACCACGGCTCTTTCTGAGAAAAAGCAAGCACGGAGGACGAGAATCGCTTTTGCCCTGCGTAGCGTTCCGGGCAGCGGGTAGAACCAGGCAGAGAATTCCCGGCTAGCAGCTTCCCTGTGGCGGGGAAGTGCAAACGTACACGTTTTCGGCCGAAAACGCGTTTTCCGGCGAAATCGCACACCACGGCTCTTTCTGAGATAAAGCAAGCACGGAGGACGAGAACCGCTTTTGCCCTGCGTAGCGTTCCGGGCAGCGGGTAGAACCAGGCAGAGAATTCCCGTCTAGCAGCTTCCCTGTGGCCGGGAAGTGCAAACGTACACGTTTTCGCCAAAAACACGTTTTCCGGCGAAAACGCACACCACGGCTCTTTCTGAGAAAAAGCAAGCACGGAGGACGAGAATCGCTTTTGCCCTGCGTAGCGTTCCGGGCAGCGGGTAGAACCAGGCAGAGAATTCCCGTCTAGCAGCTTCCCTGTGGCGGGGAAGTGCAAACGTACACGTTTTCGGCCGAAAACGCGTTTTCCGGCGAAAACGCACACCACGGCTCTTTCTGAGAAAAAGAAAGCACGGAGGACGAGAATCGCTTTTGCCCTGCGTAGCGTTCCGGGCAGCGGGTAGAAGCAGGCAGAGAATTCCCGGCTAGCAGCTTCCCTGTGGCCGGGAAGTGCAAACGTACACGTTTCCGGCCGAAAACGCGTTTTCCCGCGAAAAAGCACACCACGGCTCTTTCTGAGAAAAAGCAAGCACGGAGGACGAGAATCGCTTTTGCCCTGCGTAGCGTTCCGGGCAGCGGGTAGAACCAGGCAGAGAATTCCCGGCTAGCAGCTTCCCTGTGGCCGGGAAGTGCAAACGTACACGTTTTCGCCGAAAACACGTTTTCCGGCGAAAACGCACACCACGGCTCTTTCTGAGAAAAAGCAAGCACGGAGGACGAGAATCGCTTTTGCCCTGCGTAGCGTTCCGGGCAGCGGGTAGAACCAGGCAGAGAATTCCCGTCTAGCAGCTTCCCTGTGGCCGGGAAGTGCAAACGTACACGTTTTCGGCCGAAAACGCGTTTTCCGGCGAAAACGCACACCACGGCTCTTTCTGAGAAAAAGCAAGCACGGAGGACGAGAATCGCTTTTGCCCTGCGTAGCGTTCCGGCCAGCGGGTAGAACCAGGCAGCGAATTCCCGGCTAGCAGCTTCCCTGTGGCGGGGAAGTGCAAACGTACACGTTTTCGGCCGAAAACGCGTTTTCTGGCGAAAACGCACACCACGGCTCTTTCTGAGAAAAAGCAAGCACGGAGGACGAGAATCGCTTTTGCCCTGCGTAGTGTTCCGGGCAGCGGGTAGAACCAGGCAGAGAATTCCCGGCTAGCAGCTTCCCTGTGGCCGGGAAGTGCAAACGTACACGTTTTCGTCCGAAAACGCGTTTTCCGGCGAAAACGCACACCACGGCTCTTTCTGAGAAAAAGCAAGCACGGAGGACGAGAATCGCTTTTGCCCTGCGTAGCGTTCCGGGCAGCGGGTAGAACCAGGCAGAGAATTCCCGGCTAGCAGCTTCCCTGTGGCCGGGAAGTGCAAACGTACACGTTTTAGGCCGAAAACGCGTTTTCCCGCGAAAACGCACACCACGGCTCTTTCTGAGAAAAAGCAAGCACGGAGGACGAGAATCGCTTTTGCCCTGCGTAGCGTTCCGGGCAGCGGGTAGAACCAGGCAGAGAATTCCCGGCTAGCAGCTTCCCTGTGGCGGGGAAGTGCAAACGTACACGTTTTCGGCCGAAAACGCATTTTCCGGGGAAAACGCACACCACGGCTCTTTCTGAGAAAAAGCAAGCACGGAGGACGAGAACCGCTTTTGCCCTGCGTAGCGTTCCGGGCAGCGGGTAGAACCAGGCAGAGAATTCCCGGCTAGCAGCTTCCCTGTGGCGGGGAAGTGCAAACGTACACGTTTTCGGCCGAAAACGCATTTTCCTGCGAAATCGCATACCACGGCACTTTCTGAGAAAAAGCAAGCACGGAGGACGAGAACCGCTTTTGCCCTGCGAGGCGTTCCGGGCAGCGGGTAGAACCAGGCAGAGAATTCCCGGCTAGCAGCTTCCCTGTGGCGGGGAAGTGCAAACGTACACGTTTTCGGCCGAAAACGCGTTTTCCGGCGAAAACGCACACCACGGCTCTTTCTGAGAAAAAGCAAGCACGGAGGACGAGAACCGCTTTTGCCCTGCGTAGCGTTCCGGGCAGCGGGTAGAACCAGGCAGAGAATTCCCGGCTAGCAGCTTCCCTGTGGCGGGGAAGTGCAAACGTACACGTTTTCGGCCGAAAACGCGTTTTCCGGCGAAAACGCACACCACGGCTCTTTCTGAGAAAAAGCAAGCACGGAGGACGAGAACCGCTTTTGCCCTGCGTAGCGTTCCGGGCAGCGGGTAGAACCAGGCAGAGAATTCCCGGCTAGCAGCTTCCCTGTGGCGGGGAAGTGCAAACGTACACGTTTTCGGCCGAAAACGCGTTTTCTGGCGAAAACGCACACCACGGCTCTTTCTGAGAAAAAGCAAGCACGGAGGACGAGAATCGCTTTTGCCCTGCGTAGCGTTCCGGGCAGCGGGTAGAACCAGGCAGAGAATTCCCGGCTAGCAGCTTCCCTGTGGCCGGGAAGTGCAAACGTACACGTTTTCGGCCGAAAACGCGTTTTCCCGCGAAAACGCACACCACGGCTCTTTCTGAGAAAAAGCAAGCACGGAGGACGAGAATCGCTTTTGCCCTGCGTAGCGTTCCGGGCAGCAGGTAGAACCAGGCAGAGAATTCCCGGCTAGCAGCTTCCCTGTGGCCGGGAAGTGCAAACGTACACGTTTTCGCCGAAAACACGTTTTCCCGCGAAAACGCACACCACGGCTCTTTCTGAGAAAAAGCAAGCACGGAGGACGAGAATCGCTTTTGCCCTGCGTAGCGTTCCGGGCAGCAGGTAGAACCAGGCAGAGAATTCCCGGCTAGCAGCTTCCCTGTGGCCGGGAAGTTACAAACGTACACGTTTTCGCCGAAAACACGTTTTCCGGCGAAAACGCACACCACGGCTCTTTCTGAGAAAAAGCAAGCACGGAGGACGAGAATCGCTTTTGCCCTGCGTAGCGTTCCGGGCAGCGGGTAGAACCAGGCAGAGAATTCCCGTCTAGCAGCTTCCCTGTGGCGGGGAAGTGCAAACGTACACGTTTTCGGCCGAAAACGCGTTTTCCGGCGAAAACGCACACCACGGCTCTTTCTGAGAAAAAGCAAGCACGGAGGACGAGAATCGCTTTTGCCCTGCGTAGCGTTCCGGGCAGCGGGTAGAACCAGGCAGAGAATTCCCGGCTAGCAGCTTCCCTGTGGCCGGGAAGTGCAAACGTACACGTTTTCGGCCGAAAACGCGTTTTCCCGCGAAAACGCACACCACGGCTCTTTCTGAGAAAAAGCAAGCACGGAGGACGAGAATCGCTTTCGCCCTGCGTAGCGTTCCGGGCAGCGGGTAGAACCAGGCAGAGAATTCCCGGCTAGCAGTTTCCCTGTGGCCGGGAAGTGCAAACGTACACGTTTTCGGCCGAAAACGCGTTTTCCCGCGAAAACGCACACCACGGCTCTTTCTGAGAAAAAGCAAGCACGGAGGACGAGAATCGCTTTTGCCCTGCGTAGCGTTCCGGGCAGCGGGTAGAACCAGGCAGAGAATTCCCGGCTAGCAGCTTCCCTGTGGCGGGGAAGTGCAAACGTACACGTTTTCGTCCGAAAACGCGTTTTCCGACGAAAACGCACACCACGGCTCTTTCTGAGAAAAAGCAAGCACGGAGGACGAGAATCGCTTTTGCCCTGCGTAGCGTTCCGGGCAGCGGGTAGAACCAGGCAGAGAATTCCCCCTAGCAGCTTCCCTGTGGCCGGGAAGTGCAAACGTACACGTTTTCGCCGAAAACACGTTTTCCGGCGAAAACGCACACCACGGCTCTTTCTGAGAAAAAGCAAGCACGGAGGACGAGAATCGCTTTTGCCCTGCGTAGCGTTCCGGGCAGCGGGTAGAACCAGGCAGAGAATTCCCGGCTAGCAGCTTCCCTGTGGCCGGGAAGTGCAAACGTACACGTTTTCGGCCGAAAACGCGTTTTCCGGCGAAAACGCACACCACGGCTCTTTCTGAGAAAAAGCAAGCACGGAGGACGAGAATCGCTTTTGCCCTGCGTAGCGTTCCGGGCAGCGGGTAGAACCAGGCAGAGAATTCCCGGCTAGCAGCTTCCCTGTGGCCGGGAAGTGCAAACGTACACGTTTTCGGCCGAAAACGCGTTTTCCGGCGAAAACGCACACCACGGCTCTTTCTGAGAAAAAGCAAGCACGGAGGACGAGAATCGCTTTCGCCCTGCGTAGCGTTCCGGGCAGCGGGTAGAACCAGGCAGAGAATTCCCGGCTAGCAGCTTCCCTGTGGCCGGGAAGTGCAAACGTACACGTTTTCGGCCGAAAACGCGTTTTCCCGCGAAAACGCACACCACGGCTCTTTCTGAGAAAAAGCAAGCACGGAGGACGAGAATCGCTTTTGCCCTGCGTAGCGTTCCGGGCAGCGGGTAGAACCAGGCAGAGAATTCCCGGCTAGCAGCTTCCCTGTGGCGGGGAAGTGCAAACGTACACGTTTTCGGCCGAAAACGCATTTTCCGGCGAAAACGCACACCACGGCTCTTTCTGAGAAAAAGCAAGCACGGAGGACGAGAATCGCTTTTGCCCTGCGTAGCGTTCCGGGCAGCGGGTAGAACCAGGCAGAGAATTCCCTGCTATCAGCTTCCCTGTGGCGGGGAAGTGCAAACGTACACGTTTTCGGCCGAAAACGCGTTTTCCCGCGAAAACGCACACCACGGCTCTTTCTGAGATAAAGCAAGCACGGAGGACGAGAATCGCTTTTGCCCTGCGTAGCGTTCCGGGCAGCGGGTAGAACCAGGCAGAGAATTCCCGGCTAGCAGCTTCCCTGTGGCCGGGAAGTGCAAACGTACACGTTTTCGGCCGAAAACGCGTTTTCCCGCGAAAACGCACACCACGGCTCTTTCTGAGAAAAAGCAAGCACGGAGGACGAGAATCGTTTTTGCCCTGCGTAGCGTTCCTGGCAGCGGGTAGAACCAGGCAGAGAATTCCCGGCTAGCAGCTTCCCTGTGGCCGGGAAGTGCAAACGTACACGTTTTCGGCCGAAAACGCGTTTTCCGGCGAAAACGCACACCACGGCTCTTTCTGAGAAAAAGCAAGCACGGAGGACGAGAATCGCTTTTGCCCTGCGTAGTGTTCCGGGCAGCGGGTAGAACCAGGCAGAGAATTCCCGGCTAGCAGCTTCCCTGTGGCGGGGAAGTGCAAACGTACACGTTTTCGGCCGAAAACGCGTTTTCCGGCGAAAACGCACACCACGGCTCTTTCTGAGAAAAAGCAAGCACGGAGGACGAGAATCGCTTTTGCCCTGCGTAGCGTTCCGGGCAGCGGGTAGAACCAGGCAGAGAATTCCCGGCTAGCAGCTTCCCTGTGGCCGGGAAGTGCAAACGTACACGTTTTCGGCCGAAAACGCGTTTTCCGACGAAAACGCACACCACGGCTCTTTCTGAGAAAAAGCAAGCACGGAAGACGAGAATCGCTTTTGCCCTGCGTAGCGTTCTGAGCACCGGGTAGAAATAGGCAGCGAATTGCCGGCTAGCAGCTTCCCTGTGGCCGGGAAGTGCAAACTTACACGTTTTCGGCCGAAAACGCGTCTTCCGGCGAAAAAGCACACCATGGCTCTTCCTGAGAAAAAGCAAGCACGGAGGACGAGAATCGTTTTTGCCCTGCGTAGCGTTCCTGGCAGCGGGTAGAACCAGGCAGAGAATTCCCGTCTAGCAGCTTCCCTGTGGCGGCGAAGTGCAAACGTACACGTTTTCGGCCGAAAACGCGTTTTCCGGCGAAAACGCACACCACGGCTCTTTCTGAGAAAAAGCAAGCACGGAGGACGAGAATCGCTTTTGCCCTGCGTAGCGTTCCGGGCAGCGGGTAGAACCAGGCAGAGAATTCCCGGCTAGCAGCTTCCCTGTGGCCGGGAAGTGCAAACGTACACGTTTTCGGCCGAAAACGCGTTTTCCGGCGAAAACGCACACCACGGCTCTTTCTGAGAAAAAGCAAGCACGGAGGACGAGAATCGCTTTCGCCCTGCGTAGCGTTCCGGGCAGCGGGTAGAACCAGGCAGAGAATTCCCGGCTAGCAGCTTCCCTGTGGCCGGGAAGTGCAAACGTACACGTTTTCGGCCGAAAACGCGTTTTCCCGCGAAAACGCACACCACGGCTCTTTCTGAGAAAAAGCAAGCACGGAGGACGAGAATCGCTTTTGCCCTGCGTAGCGTTCCGGGCAGCGGGTAGAACCAGGCAGCGAATTCCCTGCTATCAGCTTCCCTGTGGCGGGGAAGTGCAAACGTACACGTTTTCGGCCGAAAACGCGTTTTGCGGCGAAAACGCACACCACGGCTCTTTCTGAGATAAAGCAAGCACGGAGGACGAGAATCGCTTTTGCCCTGCGTAGCGTTCCGGGCAGCGGGTAGAACCAGGCAGAGAATTCCCGGCTAGCAGCTTCCCTTTGGCGGGGAAGTGCAAACGTACACGTTTTCGGCCGAAAACGCGTTTTCCGGCGAAAACGCACACCACGGCTCTTTCTGAGAAAAAGCAAGCACGGAGGACGAGAATCGCTTTTGCCCTGCGTAGCGTTCCGGGCAGCGGGTAGAACCAGGCAGAGAATTCCCGTCTAGCAGCTTCCCTGTGGCCGGGAAGTGCAAACGTACACGTTTTCGGCCGAAAACGCGTTTTCCGACGAAAACGCACACCACGGCTCTTTCTGAGAAAAAGCAAGCACGGAAGATGAGAATCGCTTTTGCCCTGCGTAGCGTTCTGAGCAGCGGGTAGAAATAGGCAGCGAATTGCCGGCTAGCAGCTTCCCTGTGGCCGGGAAGTGCAAACTTACACGTTTTCGGCCGAAAACGCGTCTTCCGGCAAAAAAGCACACCATGGCTCTTCCTGAGAAAAAGCAAGCACGGAGGACGAGAATCGTTTTTGCCCTGCGTAGCGTTCCTGGCAGCGGGTAGAACCAGGCAGAGAATTCCCGTCTAGCAGCTTCCCTGTGGCGGGGAAGTGCAAACGTACACGTTTTCGGCCGAAAACGCGTTTTCCGGCGAAAACGCACACCACGGCTCTTTCTGAGAAAAAGCAAGCACGGAGGACGAGAATCGCTTTTGCCCTGCGTAGCGTTCCGGGCAGCGGGTAGAACCAGGCAGAGAATTCCCGGCTAGCAGCTTCCCTGTGGCCGGGAAGTGCAAACGTACACGTTTTCGGCCGAAAAGGCGTTTTCTGGCAAAAACGCACACCACGGCTCTTTCTGAGAAAAAGCAAGCACGGAGGACGAGAATCGCTTTTGCCCTGCGTAGTGTTCCGGGCAGCGGGTAGAACCAGGCAGAGAATTCCCGGCTAGCAGCTTCCCTGTGGCCGGGAAGTGCAAACGTACATGTTTTCGGCCGAAAACGCGTTTTCCGGCGAAAACGCACACCACGGCTCTTTCTGAGAAAAAGCAAGCACGGAGGACGAGAATCGCTTTTGCCCTGCGTAGCGTTCCGGGCAGCGGGTAGAACCAGGCAGAGAATTCCCGGCTAGCAGCTTCCCTGTGGCCGGGAAGTGCAAACGTACACGTTTTCGGCCGAAAACGCGTTTTCCGGCGAAAACGCACACCACGGCTCTTTCTGAGAAAAAGCAAGCACGGAGGACGAGAATCGCTTTTGCCCTGCGTAGCGTTCCGGGCAGCGGGTAGAACCAGGCAGAGAATTCCCGGCTAGCAGCTTCCCTGTGGCCGGGAAGTGCAAACGTACACGTTTTCGGCCGAAAACGCGTTTTCCCGCGAAAACGCACACCACGGCTCTTTCTGAGAAAAAGCAAGCACGGAGGACGAGAATCGCTTTTGCCCTGCGTAGCGTTCCGGGCAGCGGGTAGAACCAGGCAGAGAATTCCCGGCTAGCAGCTTCCCTGTGGCCGGGAAGTGCAAACGTATACGTTCTCGCCGAAAACACGTTTTCCGGCGAAAACGCACACCACGGCTCTTTCTGAGAAAAAGCAAGCACGGAGGACGAGAATCGCTTTTGCCCTGCGTAGCGTTCCGGGCAGCGGGTAGAACCAGGCAGAGAATTCCCGGCTAGCAGCTTCCCTGTGGCCGGGAAGTGCAAACGTACACGTTTTCGGCCGAAAACGCGTTTACCGGCGAAAACGCACACCACGGCTCTTTCTGAGAAAAAGCAAGCACGGAGGACGAGAATCGCTTTTGCCCTGTGTAGCGTTCCGGGCAGCGGGTAGAATCAGGCAGAGAATTCCCGGCTAGCAGCTTCCCTGTGGCGGGGAAGTGCAAACGTACACGTTTTCGGCCGAAAACGCGTTTTCTGGCGAAAACGCACACCACGGCTCTTTCTGAGAAAAAGCAAGCACGGAGGACGAGAATCGCTTTTGCCCTGCGTAGCGTTCCGTGCAGCGGGTAGAACCAGGCAGAGAATTCCCGTCTAGCAGCTTCCCTGTGGCCGGGAAGTGCAAACGTACACGTTTTCGTCCGAAAACGAGTTTTCCGGCGAAAACGCACACCACGGCTCTTTCTGAGAAAAAGCAAGCACGGAGGACGAGAATCGCTTTTGCCCTGCGTAGCGTTCCGGGCAGCGGGTAGAACCAGGCAGAGAATTCCCGGCTAGCAGCTTCCCTGTGGCGGGGAAGTGCAAACGTACACGTTTTCGGCCGAAAACGCGTTTTCCCGCGAAAACGCACACCACGGCTCTTTCTGAGATAAAGCAAGCACGGAGGACGAGAATCGCTTTTGCCCTGCGTAGTGTTCCGGGCAGCGATAAAACCAGGCAGAGAATTCCCGGCTAGCAGCTTCCCTGTGGCGGGGAAGTGCAAACGTACACGTTTTCGGCCGAAAACGCGTTTTCCGGCGAAAACGCACACCACGGCTCTTTCTGAGAAAAAGCAAGCACGGAGGACGAGAATCGCTTTTGCCCTGCGTAGCGTTCCGGGCAGCGGGTAGAACCAGGCAGAGAATTCCCGGCTAGCAGCTTCCCTGTGGCCGGGAAGTGCAAACGTACACGTTTTCGGCCGAAAACGCGTTTTCCGGCGAAAACGCACACCACGGCTCTTTCTGAGAAAAAGCAAGAACGGAGGACGAGAATCGCTTTTGCCCTGCGTAGTGTTCCGGGCAGCGGGTAGAACCAGGCAGAGAATTCCCGGCTAGCAGCTTCCCTGTGGCCGGGAAGTGCAAACGTACACGTTTTCGGCCGAAAACGCGTTTTCCGGCGAAAACGCACACCACGGCTCTTTCTGAGAAAAAGCAAGCACGGAGGACGAGAATCGCTTTGGCCCTGCGTAGCGTTCCGGGCAGCGGGTAGAACCAGGCAGAGAATTCCCGTCTAGCAGCTTCCCTGTGGCCGGGAAGTGCAAACGTACACGTTTTCGGCCGAAAACGCGTTTTCCGGCGAAAACGCACACCACGGCTCTTTCTGAGAAAAAGCAAGCACGGAGGACGAGAATCGCTTTTGCCCTGCGTAGCGTTCCGGGCAGCGGGTAGAACCAGGCAGAGAATTCCCGGCTAGCAGCTTCCCTGTGGCCGGGAAGTGCAAACGTACACGTTTTCGGCCGAAAACGCGTTTTCCGGCGAAAACGCACACCACGGCTCTTTCTGAGAAAAAGCAAGCACGGAGGACGAGAATCGCTTTTGCCCTGCGTAGCGTTCCGGGCAGCGGGTAGAACCAGGCAGAGAATTCCCGGCTAGCAGCTTCCCTGTGGCCGGGAAGTGCAAACGTATACGTTTTCGCCGAAAACACGTTTTCCGGCGAAAACGCACACCACGGCTCTTTCTGAGAAAAAGCAAGCACGGAGGACGAGAATCGCTTTTGCCCTGCGTAGCGTTCCGGGCAGCGGGTAGAACCAGGCAGAGAATTCCCGGGTAGCAGCTTCCCTGTGTCCGGGAAGTGCAAACGTACACGTTTTCGGCCGAAAACGCGTTTACCGGCGAAAACGCACACCACGGCTCTTTCTGAGAAAAAGCAAGCACGGAGGACGAGAATCGCTTTTGCCCTGCGTAGCGTTCCGGGCAGCGGGTAGAACCAGGCAGAGAATTCCCGGCTAGCAGCTTCCCTGTGGCCGGGAAGTGCAAACATACACGTTTTCGGCCGAAAACGCGTTTTCCGGCGAAAACGCACACCACGGCTCTTTCTGAGAAAAAGCAAGCACGGAGGACGAGAATCGCTTTTGCCCTGCGTAGCGTTCCGGGCAGCGGGTAGAACCAGGCAGAGAATTCCCGGCTAGCAGCTTCCCTGTGGCCGGGAAGTGCAAACGTACACGTTTTCGGCCGAAAACGCGTTTTCCCGCGAAAACGCACACCACGGCTCTTTCTGAGAAAAAGCAAGCACGGAGGACGAGAATCGCTTTTGCCCTGCGTAGCGTTCCGGGCAGCGGGTAGAACCAGGCAGAGAATTCCCGTCTAGCAGCTTCCCTGTGGCCGGGAAGTGCAAACGTACACGTTTTCGGCCGAAAACGCGTTTACCGGCGAAAACGCACACCACGGCTCTTTCTGAGAAAAAGCAAGCACGGAGGACGAGAATCGCTTTTGCCCTGCGTAGCGTTCCGGGCAGCGGGTAGAACCAGGCAGAGAATTCCCGGCTAGCAGCTTCCCTGTGGCGGGGAAGTGCAAACGTACACGTTTTCGGCCGAAAATCGTTTTCTGGCGAAAACGCACACCACGGCTCTTTCTGAGAACAAGCAAGCACGGAGGACGAGAATCGCTTTTGCCCTGCGTAGCGTTCCGGGCAGCGGGTAGAACCAGGCAGAGAATTCCCGGCTAGCAGCTTCCCTGTGGCCGGGAAGTGCAAACGTACACGTTTTCGGCCGAAAACGCGTTTTCCGGCGAAAACGCACACCACGGCTCTTTCTGAGAAAAAACAAGCACGGAGGACGAGAATCGCTTTCGCCCTGCGTAGCGTTCCGGGCAGCGGGTAGAACCAGGCAGAGAATTCCCGGCTAGCAGCTTCCCTGTGGCCGGGAAGTGCAAACGTACACGTTTTCGCCGAAAACACGTTTTCCGGCGAAAACGCACACCACGGCTCTTTCTGAGAAAAAGCAAGCACGGAGGACGAGAATCGCTTTTGCCCTGCGTAGCGTTCCGGGCAGCGGGTAGAACCAGGCAGAGAATTCCCGGCTAGCAGCTTCCCTGTGGCGGGGAAGTGCAAACGTACACGTTTTCGGCCGAAAACGCGTTTTCCGGCGAAAACGCACACCACGGCTCTTTCTGAGAAAAAGCAAGCACGGAGGACGAGAATCGCTTTTGCCCTGCGTAGCGTTCCGGGCAGCGGGTAGAACCAGGCAGAGAATTCCCGGCTAGCAGCTTCCCTGTGGCCGGGAAGTGCAAACGTACACGTTTTCGTCCGAAAACGCGTTTTCCGGCGAAAACGCACACCACGGCTCTTTCTGAGAAAAAGCAAGCACGGAGGACGAGAATCGCTTTTGCCCTGCGTAGCGTTCCGGGCAGCGGGTAGAACCAGGCAGAGAATTCCCGGCTAGCAGCTTCCCTGTGGCCGGGAAGTGCAAACGTACACGTTTTCGGCCGAAAACGCGTTTTCCCGCGAAAACGCACACCACGGCTCTTTCTGAGAAAAAGCAAGCACGGAGGACGAGAATCGCTTTTGCCCTGCGTAGCGTTCCGGGCAGCGGGTAGAACGAGGCAGAGAATTCCCGGCTAGCAGCTTCCCTGTGGCCGGGAAGTGCAAACGTACACGTTTTCGGCCGAAAACGCGTTTTCCGGCGAAAACGCACACCACGGCTCTTTCTGAGAAAAAGCAAGCACGGAGGACGAGAATCGCTTTTGCCCTGTGTAGCGTTCCGGGCAGCGGGTAGAACCAGGCAGAGAATTCCCGGCTAGCAGCTTCCCTGTGGCCGGGAAGTGCAAACGTATACGTTTTCGCCGAAAACACGTTTTCCGGCGAAAACGCACACCACGGCTCTTTCTGAGAAAAAGCAAGCACGGAGGACGAGAATCGCTTTTGCCCTGCGTAGCGTTCCGGGCAGCGGGTAGAACCAGGCAGAGAATTCCCGGCTAGCAGCTTCCCTGTGGCCGGGAAGTGCAAACGTACACGTTTTCGGCCGAAAACGCGTTTACCGGCGAAAACGCACACCACGGCTCTTTCTGAGAAAAAGCAAGCACGGAGGACGAGAATCGCTTTTGCCCTGTGTAGCGTTCCGGGCAGCGGGTAGAATCAGGCAGAGAATTCCCGGCTAGCAGCTTCCCTGTGGCGGGGAAGTGCAAACGTACACGTTTTCGGCCGAAAACGCGTTTTCTGGCGAAAACGCACACCACGGCTCTTTCTGAGAAAAAGCAAGCACGGAGGACGAGAATCGCTTTTGCCCTGCGTAGCGTTCCGTGCAGCGGGTAGAACCAGGCAGAGAATTCCCGTCTAGCAGCTTCCCTGTGGCCGGGAAGTGCAAACGTACACGTTTTCGTCCGAAAACGAGTTTTCCGGCGAAAACGCACACCACGGCTCTTTCTGAGAAAAAGCAAGCACGGAGGACGAGAATCGCTTTTGCCCTGCGTAGCGTTCCGGGCAGCGGGTAGAACCAGGCAGAGAATTCCCGGCTAGCAGCTTCCCTGTGGCGGGGAAGTGCAAACGTACACGTTTTCGGCCGAAAACGCGTTTTCCCGCGAAAACGCACACCACGGCTCTTTCTGAGATAAAGCAAGCACGGAGGACGAGAATCGCTTTTGCCCTGCGTAGTGTTCCGGGCAGCGATAAAACCAGGCAGAGAATTCCCGGCTAGCAGCTTCCCTGTGGCGGGGAAGTGCAAACGTACACGTTTTCGGCCGAAAACGCGTTTTCCGGCGAAAACGCACACCACGGCTCTTTCTGAGAAAAAGCAAGCACGGAGGACGAGAATCGCTTTTGCCCTGCGTAGCGTTCCGGGCAGCGGGTAGAACCAGGCAGAGAATTCCCGGCTAGCAGCTTCCCTGTGGCCGGGAAGTGCAAACGTACACGTTTTCGGCCGAAAACGCGTTTTCCGGCGAAAACGCACACCACGGCTCTTTCTGAGAAAAAGCAAGAACGGAGGACGAGAATCGCTTTTGCCCTGCGTAGTGTTCCGGGCAGCGGGTAGAACCAGGCAGAGAATTCCCGGCTAGCAGCTTCCCTGTGGCCGGGAAGTGCAAACGTACACGTTTTCGGCCGAAAACGCGTTTTCCGGCGAAAACGCACACCACGGCTCTTTCTGAGAAAAAGCAAGCACGGAGGACGAGAATCGCTTTGGCCCTGCGTAGCGTTCCGGGCAGCGGGTAGAACCAGGCAGAGAATTCCCGTCTAGCAGCTTCCCTGTGGCCGGGAAGTGCAAACGTACACGTTTTCGGCCGAAAACGCGTTTTCCGGCGAAAACGCACACCACGGCTCTTTCTGAGAAAAAGCAAGCACGGAGGACGAGAATCGCTTTTGCCCTGCGTAGCGTTCCGGGCAGCGGGTAGAACCAGGCAGAGAATTCCCGGCTAGCAGCTTCCCTGTGGCCGGGAAGTGCAAACGTACACGTTTTCGGCCGAAAACGCGTTTTCCGGCGAAAACGCACACCACGGCTCTTTCTGAGAAAAAGCAAGCACGGAGGACGAGAATCGCTTTTGCCCTGCGTAGCGTTCCGGGCAGCGGGTAGAACCAGGCAGAGAATTCCCGGCTAGCAGCTTCCCTGTGGCCGGGAAGTGCAAACGTATACGTTTTCGCCGAAAACACGTTTTCCGGCGAAAACGCACACCACGGCTCTTTCTGAGAAAAAGCAAGCACGGAGGACGAGAATCGCTTTTGCCCTGCGTAGCGTTCCGGGCAGCGGGTAGAACCAGGCAGAGAATTCCCGGGTAGCAGCTTCCCTGTGTCCGGGAAGTGCAAACGTACACGTTTTCGGCCGAAAACGCGTTTTCCCGCGAAAACGCACACCACGGCTCTTTCTGAGAAAAAGCAAGCACGGAGGACGAGAATCGCTTTTGCCCTGCGTAGCGTTCCGGGCAGCGGGTAGAACCAGGCAGAGAATTCCCGGCTAGCAGCTTCCCTGTGGCCGGGAAGTGCAAACGTACACGTTTTCGGCCGAAAACGCGTTTTCCGGCGAAAACGCACACCACGGCTCTTTCTGAGAAAAAGCAAGCACGGAGGACGAGAATCGCTTTTGCCCTGCGTAGCGTTCCGGGCAGCGGGTAGAACCAGGCAGAGAATTCCCGGCTAGCAGCTTCCCTGTGGCCGGGAAGTGCAAACGTACACGTTTTCGGCCGAAAACGCGTTTTCCCGCGAAAACGCACACCACGGCTCTTTCTGAGAAAAAGCAAGCACGGAGGACGAGAATCGCTTTTGCCCTGCGTAGCGTTCCGGGCAGCGGGTAGAACCAGGCAGAGAATTCCCGGCTAGCAGCTTCCCTGTGGCCGGGAAGTGCAAACGTATACGTTTTCGCCGAAAACACGTTTTCCGGCGAAAACGCACACCACGGCTCTTTCTGAGAAAAAGCAAGCACGGAGGACGAGAATCGCTTTTGCCCTGCGTAGCGTTCCGGGCAGCGGGTAGAACCAGGCAGAGAATTCCCGTCTAGCAGCTTCCCTGTGGCCGGGAAGTGCAAACGTACACGTTTTCGGCCGAAAACGCGTTTACCGGCGAAAACGCACACCACGGCTCTTTCTGAGAAAAAGCAAGCACGGAGGACGAGAATCGCTTTTGCCCTGCGTAGCGTTCCGGGCAGCGGGTAGAACCAGGCAGAGAATTCCCGGCTAGCAGCTTCCCTGTGGCGGGGAAGTGCAAACGTACACGTTTTCGGCCGAAAATCGTTTTCTGGCGAAAACGCACACCACGGCTCTTTCTGAGAACAAGCAAGCACGGAGGACGAGAATCGCTTTTGCCCTGCGTAGCGTTCCGGGCAGCGGGTAGAACGAGGCAGAGAATTCCCGGCTAGCAGCTTCCCTGTGGCCGGGAAGTGCAAACGTACACGTTTTCGGCCGAAAACGCGTTTTCCGGCGAAAACGCACACCACGGCTCTTTCTGAGAAAAAACAAGCACGGAGGACGAGAATCGCTTTCGCCCTGCGTAGCGTTCCGGGCAGCGGGTAGAACCAGGCAGAGAATTCCCGGCTAGCAGCTTCCCTGTGGCCGGGAAGTGCAAACGTACACGTTTTCGCCGAAAACACGTTTTCCGGCGAAAACGCACACCACGGCTCTTTCTGAGAAAAAGCAAGCACGGAGGACGAGAATCTCTTTTGCCCTGCGTAGCGTTCCGGGCAGCGGGTAGAACCAGGCAGAGAATTCCCGGCTAGCAGCTTCCCTGTGGCGGGGAAGTGCAAACGTACACGTTTTCGGCCGAAAACGCGTTTTCCGGCGAAAACGCACACCACGGCTCTTTCTGAGAAAAAGCAAGCACGGAGGACGAGAATCGCTTTTGCCCTGCGTAGCGTTCCGGGCAGCGGGTAGAACCAGGCAGAGAATTCCCGGCTAGCAGCTTCCCTGTGGCCGGGAAGTGCAAACGTACACGTTTTCGGCCGAAAACGCGTTTTCCGGCGAAAACGCACACCACGGCTCTTTCTGAGAAAAAGCAAGCACGGAGGACGAGAATCGCTTTTGCCCTGCGTAGCGTTCCGGGCAGCGGGTAGAACCAGGCAGAGAATTCCCGGCTAGCAGCTTCCCTGTGGCCGGGAAGTGCAAACGTACACGTTTTCGGCCGAAAACGCGTTTTCCCGCGAAAACGCACACCACGGCTCTTTCTGAGAAAAAGCAAGCACGGAGGACGAGAATCGCTTTTGCCCTGCGTAGCGTTCCGGGCAGCGGGTAGAACGAGGCAGAGAATTCCCGGCTAGCAGCTTCCCTGTGGCCGGGAAGTGCAAACGTACACGTTTTCGGCCGAAAACGCGTTTTCCGGCAAAAACGCACACCACGGCTCTTTCTGAGAAAAAGCAAGCACGGAGGACGAGAATCGCTTTTGCCCTGTGTAGCGTTCCGGGCAGCGGGTAGAACCAGGCAGAGAATTCCCGGCTAGCAGCTTCCCTGTGGCCGGGAAGTGCAAACGTATACGTTTTCGCCGAAAACACGTTTTCCGGCGAAAACGCACACCACGGCTCTTTCTGAGAAAAAGCAAGCACGGAGGACGAGAATCGCTTTTGCCCTGCGTAGCGTTCCGGGCAGCGGGTAGAACCAGGCAGAGAATTCCCGTCTAGCAGCTTCCCTGTGGCCGGGAAGTGCAAACGTACACGTTTTCGGCCGAAAACGCGTTTACCGGCGAAAACGCACACCACGGCTCTTTCTGAGAAAAAGCAAGCACGGAGGACGAGAATCGCTTTTGCCCTGTGTAGCGTTCCGGGCAGCGGGTAGAACCAGGCAGAGAATTCCCGGGTAGCAGCTTCCCTGTGGCCGGGAAGTGCAAACGTACACGTTTTCGGCCGAAAACGCGTTTTCCCGCGAAAACGCACACCACGGCTCTTTCTGAGAAAAAGCAAGCACGGAGGACGAGAATCGCTTTTGCCCTGCGTAGCGTTCCGTGCAGCGGGTAGAACCAGGCAGAGAATTCCCGTCTAGCAGCTTCCCTGTGGCCGGGAAGTGCAAACGTACACGTTTTCGGCCGAAAACGCGTTTTCCCGCGAAAACGCACACCACGGCTCTTTCTGAGAAAAAGCAAGCACGGAGGACGAGAATCGCTTTTGCCCTGCGTAGCGTTCCGGGCAGCGGGTAGAACCAGGCAGAGAATTCCCGGCTAGCAGCTTCCCTGTGGCCGGGAAGTGCAAACGTATACGTTTTCGCCGAAAACACGTTTTCCGGCGAAAACGCACACCACGGCTCTTTCTGAGAAAAAGCAAGCACGGAGGACGAGAATCGCTTTTGCCCTGCGTAGCGTTCCGGGCAGCGGGTAGAACCAGGCAGAGAATTCCCGGCTAGCAGCTTCCCTGTGGCCGGGAAGTGCAAACGTACACGTTTTCGGCCGAAAACGCGTTTACCGGCGAAAACGCACACCACGGCTCTTTCTGAGAAAAAGCAAGCACGGAGGACGAGAATCGCTTTTGCCCTGCGTAGCGTTCCGGGCAGCGGGTAGAACCAGGCAGAGAATTCCCGGCTAGCAGCTTCCCTGTGGCCGGGAAGTGCAAACGTACACGTTTTCGGCCGAAAACGCGTTTTCCGGCGAAAACGCACACCACGGCTCTTTCTGAGAAAAAGCAAGCACGGAGGACGAGAATCGCTTTTGCCCTGCGTAGCGTTCCGGGCAGCGGGTAGAACCAGGCAGAGAATTCCCGGCTAGCAGCTTCCCTGTGGCGGGGAAGTGCAAACGTACACGTTTTCGGCCGAAAATCGTTTTCCGGCGAAAACGCACACCACGGCTCTTTCTGAGAAAAAGCAAGCACGGAGGACGAGAATCGCTTTTGCCCTGTGTAGCGTTCCGGGCAGCGGGTAGAACCAGGCAGAGAATTCCCGGCTAGCAGCTTCCCTGTGGCCGGGAAGTGCAAACGTATACGTTTTCGCCGAAAACACGTTTTCCGGCGAAAACGCACACCACGGCTCTTTCTGAGAAAAAGCAAGCACGGAGGACGAGAATCGCTTTTGCCCCGCGTAGCGTTCCGGGCAGCGGGTAGAACCAGGCAGAGAATTCCCGGCTAGCAGCTTCCCTGTGGCCGGGAAGTGCAAACGTACACGTTTTCGGCCGAAAACGCGTTTACCGGCGAAAACGCACACCACGGCTCTTTCTGAGAAAAAGCAAGCACGGAGGACGAGAATCGCTTTTGCCCTGTGTAGCGTTCCGGGCAGCGGGTAGAACCAGGCAGAGAATTCCCGGCTAGCAGCTTCCCTGTGGCGGGGAAGTGCAAACGTACACGTTTTCGGCCGAAAACGCGTTTTCCCGCGAAAACGCACACCACGGCTCTTTCTGAGAAAAAGCAAGCACGGAGGACGAGAATCGCTTTTGCCCTGCGTAGCGTTCCGGGCAGCGGGTAGAACCAGGCAGAGAATTCCCGGCTAGCAGCTTCCCTGTGGCCGGGAAGTGCAAACGTACACGTTTTCGGCCGAAAACGCGTTTTCCGGCGAAAACGCACACCACGGCTCTTTCTGAGAAAAAGCAAGCACGGAGGACGAGAATCGCTTTTGCCCTGCGTAGCTTTCCGTGCAGCGGGTAGAACCAGGCAGAGAATTCCCGTCTAGCAGCTTCCCTGTGGCCGGGAAGTGCAAACGTACACGTTTTCGGCCGAAAACGCGTTTTCCCGCGAAAACGCACACCACGGCTCTTTCTGAGAAAAAGCAAGCACGGAGGACGAGAATCGCTTTTGCTCTGCGTAGCGTTCCGGGCAGCGGGTAGAACCAGGCAGAGAATTCCCGGCTAGCAGCTTCCCTGTGGCCGGGAAGTGCAAACGTACACGTTTTCGGCCGAAAACGCGTTTTCCGGCGAAAACGCACACCACGGCTCTTTCTGAGAAAAAACAAGCACGGAGGACGAGAATCGCTTTCGCCCTGCGTAGCGTTCCGGGCAGCGGGTAGAACCAGGCAGAGAATTCCCGGCTAGCAGCTTCCCTGTGGCCGGGAAGTGCAAACGTACACGTTTTCGCCGAAAACACGTTTTCCGGCGAAAACGCACACCACGGCTCTTTCTGAGAAAAAGCAAGCACGGAGGACGAGAATCGCTTTTGCCCTGCGTAGCGTTCCGGGCAGCGGGTAGAACCAGGCAGAGAATTCCCGGCTAGCAGCTTCCCTGTGGCCGGGAAGTGCAAACGTACACGTTTTCGGCCGAAAACGCGTTTTCCGGCGAAAACGCACACCACGGCTCTTTCTGAGAAAAAGCAAGCACGGAGGACGAGAATCGCTTTTGCCCTGCGTAGCGTTCCGGGCAGCGGGTAGAACCAGGCAGAGAATTCCCGGCTAGCAGCTTCCCTGTGGCGGGGAAGTGCAAACGTACACGTTTTCGGCCGAAAACGCGTTTTCCGGCGAAAACGCACACCACGGCTCTTTCTGAGAAAAAGCAAGCACGGAGGACGAGAATCGCTTTTGCCCTGCGTAGCGTTCCGGGCAGCGGGTAGAACCAGGCAGAGAATTCCCGGCTAGCAGCTTCCCTGTGGCCGGGAAGTGCAAACGTACACGTTTTCGTCCGAAAACGCGTTTTCCGGCGAAAACGCACACCACGGCTCTTTCTGAGAAAAAGCAAGCACGGAGGACGAGAATCGCTTTTGCCCTGCGTAGCGTTCCGGGCAGCGGGTAGAACCAGGCAGAGAATTCCCGGCTAGCAGCTTCCCTGTGGCCGGGAAGTGCAAACGTACACGTTTTCGGCCGAAAACGCGTTTTCCGGCGAAAACGCACACCACGGCTCTTTCTGAGAAAAAGCAAGCACGGAGGACGAGAATCGCTTTTGCCCTGCGTAGCGTTCCGGGCAGCGGGTAGAACCAGGCAGAGAATTCCCGGCTAGCAGCTTCCCTGTGGCCGGGAAGTGCAAACGTACACGTTTTCGGCCGAAAACGCGTTTTCCGGCGAAAACGCACACCACGGCTCTTTCTGAGAAAAAGCAAACACGGAGGACGAGAATCGCTTTTGCGCTGTGTAGCGTTCCGGGCAGCGGGTAGAACCAGGCAGAGAATTCCCGTCTAGCAGCTTCCCTGTGGCCGGGAAGTGCAAACGTACACGTTTTCGGCCGAAAACGCGTTTTCCGACGAAAACGCACACCACGGCTCTTTCTGAGAAAAAGCAAGCACGGAAGATGAGAATCGCTTTTGCCCTGCGTAGCGTTCTGAGCAGCGGGTAGAAATAGGCAGCGAATTGCCGGCTAGCAGCTTCCCTGTGGCCGGGAAGTGCAAACTTACACGTTTTCGGCCGAAAACGCGTCTTCCGGCGAAAAAGCACACCATGGCTCTTCCTGAGAAAAAGCAAGCACGGAGGACGAGAATCGCTTTTGCCCTGCGTAGCGTTCCTGGCAGCGGGTAGAACCAGGCAGAGAATTCCCGGCTAGCAGCTTCCCTGTGGCCGGGAAGTGCAAACGTACACGTTTTCGGCCGAAAACGCGTTTTCCGGCGAAAACGCACACCACGGCTCTTTCTGAGAAAAAGCAAGCACGGAGGACGAGAATCGCTTTTGCCCTGCGTAGCGTTCCGGGCAGCGGGTAGAACCAGGCAGAGAATTCCCGTCTAGCAGCTTCCCTGTGGCCGGGAAGTGCAAACGTACACGTTTTCGGCCGAAAACGCGTTTTCGGCTCTTTCTGAGAAAAAGCAAGCACGGAGGACGAGAATCGCTTTTGCCCTGCGTAGTGTTCCGGGCAGCGGGTAGAACCAGGCAGAGAATTCCCGGCTAGCAGCTTCCCTGTGGCCGGGAAGTGCAAACGTACACGTTTTCGGCCGAAAACGCGTTTTCCGGCGAAAACGCACACCACGGCTCTTTCTGAGAGAAAGCAAGCACGGAGGACGAGAATCGCTTTTGCCCTGCGTAGCGTTCCGGGCAGCGGGTAGAACCAGGCAGAGAATTCCCGGCTAGCAGCTTCCCTGTGGCCGGGAAGTGCAAACGTACACGTTTTCGGCCGAAAACGCGTTTTCCGGCGAAAACGCACACCACGGCTCTTTCTGAGAAAAAGCAAGCACGGAGGACGAGAATCGCTTTTGCCCTGCGTAGCGTTCCGGGCAGCGGGTAGAACCAGGCAGAGAATTCCCGGCTAGCAGCTTCCCTGTGGCCGGGAAGTGCAAACGTATACGTTTACGCCGAAAACACGTTTTCCGGTAAAACGCACACCACGGCTCTTTCTGAGAAAAAGCAAGCACGGAGGACGAGAATCGCTTTTGCCCTGCGTAGCGTTCCGGGCAGCGGGTAGAACCAGGCAGAGAATTCCCGTCTAGCAGCTTCCCTGTGGCCGGGAAGTGCAAACGTACACGTTTTCGGCCGAAAACGCGTTTTCGGCTCTTTCTGAGAAAAAGCAAGCACGGAGGACGAGAATCGCTTTTGCCCTGCGTAGTGTTCCGGGCAGCGGGTAGAACCAGGCAGAGAATTCCCGGCTAGCAGCTTCCCTGTGGCCGGGAAGTGCAAACGTACACGTTTTCGGCCGAAAACGCGTTTTCCGGCGAAAACGCACACCACGGCTCTTTCTGAGAGAAAGCAAGCACGGAGGACGAGAATCGCTTTTGCCCTGCGTAGCGTTCCGGGCAGCGGGTAGAACCAGGCAGAGAATTCCCGGCTAGCAGCTTCCCTGTGGCCGGGAAGTGCAAACGTACACGTTTTCGGCCGAAAACGCGTTTTCCGGCGAAAACGCACACCACGGCTCTTTCTGAGAAAAAGCAAGCACGGAGGACGAGAATCGCTTTTGCCCTGCGTAGCGTTCCGGGCAGCGGGTAGAACCAGGCAGAGAATTCCCGGCTAGCAGCTTCCCTGTGGCCGGGAAGTGCAAACGTACACGTTTTCGGCCGAAAAAGCGTTTTCCCGCGAAATCGCACACCACGGCTCTTTCTGAGAAAAAGCAAGCACGGAGGACGAGAATCGCTTTTGCCCTGCGTAGTGTTCCGGGCAGCGGGTAGAACCAGGCAGAGAATTCCCGGCTAGCAGCTTCCCTGTGGCCGGGAAGTGCAAACGTACACGTTTTCGGCCGAAAACGCGTTTTCCGGCGAAAACGCACACCACGGCTCTTTCTGAGAAAAAGCAAGCACGGAGGACGAGAATCGCTTTTGCCCTGCGTAGCGTTCCGGGCAGCGGGTAGAACCAGGCAGAGAATTCCCGGCTAGCAGCTTCCCTGTGGCGGGGAAGTGCAAACGTACACGTTTTCGGCCGAAAATGCGTTTTCCGGCGAAAACGCACACCACGGCTCTTTCTGAGAAAAAGCAAGCACGGAGGACGAGAATCGCTTTTGCCCTGCGTAGCGTTCCGGGCAGCGGGTAGAACCAGGCAGAGAATTCCCGGCTAGCAGCTTCCCTGTGGCCGGGAAGTGCAAACGTACACGTTTACGGCCGAAAACGCGTTTTCTGGCGAAAACGCACACCACGGCTCTTTCTGAGAAAAAGCAAGCACGGAGGACGAGAATCGCTTTTGCCCTGCGTAGCGTTCCGGGCAGCGGGTAGAACCAGGCAGAGAATTCCCGGCTAGCAGCTTCCCTGTGGCGGGGAAGTGCAAACGTACACGTTTTCGGCCGAAAACGCGTTTTCCGGCGAAAACGCACACCACGGCTCTTTCTGAGAAAAAGCAAGCACGGAGGACGAGAATCGCTTTTGCCCTGCGTATCGTTCTGAGCAGCGGGTAGAACCAGGCAGAGAATTCCCGGCTAGCAGCTTCCCTGTGGCCGGGAAGTGCAAACGTACACGTTTTCGGCCGAAAACGCGTTTTCCTGCGAAAACGCACACCACGGCTCTTTCTGAGAAAAAGCAAGCACGGAGGACGAGAATCGCTTTTGCCCTGCGTAGCGTTCCGGGCAGCGGGTAGAACCAGGCAGAGAATTCCCGGCTAGCAGCTTCCCTGTGGCGGATAAGTGCAAACGTACACGTTTTCGGCCGAAAACGTGTTTTCCGGCGAAAACGCACACCACGGCTCTTTCTGAGAAAAAGCAAGGACGGAGGACGAGAATCGCTTTTGCCCTGCGTAGCGTTCCGGGCAGCGGGTAGAACCAGGCAGCGAATTCCCTGCTATCAGCTTCCCTGTGGCGGGGAAGTGCAAACGTACACGTTTTCGGCCGAAAACACGTTTTGCGGCGAAAACGCACACCACGGCTCTTTCTGAGATAAAGCAAGCACGGAGGACGAGAATCGCTTTTGCCCTGCGTAGCGTTCCGGGCAGCGGGTAGAACCAGGCAGAGAATTCCCGGCTAGCAGCTTCCCTGTGGCGGGGAAGTGCAAACGTACACGTTTTCGGCCGAAAACGCGTTTTCCAGCGAAAACGCACACCACGGCTCTTTCTGAGAAAAAGCAAGCACGGAAGACGAGAACCGCTTTTGCCCTGCGTAGCGTTCTGAGCAGCGGGTAGAAATAGGCAGCGAATTGCCGGCTAGCAGCTTCCCTGTGGCCGGGAAGTGCAAACTTACACGTTTTCGGCCGAAAACGCGTTTTCCGGCGAAAACGCACACCACGGCTCATTCTGAGAAAAAGCAAGCACGGAGGACGAGAATCGCTTTTGCCCTGCGTAGCGCTCCGGGCAGCGGGTAGAACCAGGCAGAGAATTCCCGTCTAGCAGCTTCCCTGTGGCGGGGAAGTGCAAACGTACACGTTTTCGGCCGAAAACGCGTTTTCCGGCGAAAACGCACACCACGGCTCTTTCTGAGAAAAAGCAACCACGGAGGACGAGAATCGCTTTTGCCCTGCGTAGCGTTCCGGGCAGCGGGTAGAACCAGGCAGAGAATTCCCGGCTAGCAGCTTCCCTGTGGCCGGGAAGTGCAAACGTACACGTTTTCGGCCGAAAACGCGTTTTCTGGCGAAAACGCACACCACGGCTCTTTCTGAGAAAAAGCAAGCACGGAGGACGAGAATCGCTTTTGCCCTGCGTAGTGTTCCGGGCAGCGGGTAGAACCAGGCAGAGAATTCCCGGCTAGCAGCTTCCCTGTGGCCGGGAAGTGCAAACGTACACGTTTTCGGCCGAAAACGCGTTTTCCGGCGAAAACGCACACCACGGCTCTTTCTGAGAAAAAGCAAGCACGGAGGACGAGAATCGCTTTTGCCCTGCGTAGCGTTCCGGGCAGCGGGTAGAACCAGGCAGAGAATTCCCGGCTAGCAGCTTCCCTGTGGCCGGGAAGTGCAAACGTACACGTTTTCGGCCGAAAACGCGTTTTCCGGCGAAAACGCACACCACGGCTCTTTCTGAGAAAAAGCAAGCACGGAGGACGAGAATCGCTTTTGCCCTGCGTAGTGTTCCGGGCAGCGGGTAGAACCAGGCAGAGAATTCCCGGCTAGCAGCTTCCCTGTGGCCGGGAAGTGCAAACGTACACGTTTTCGCCGTAAACACGTTTTCCGGCGAAAACGCACACCACGGCTCTTTCTGAGAAAAAGCAAGCACGGAGGACGAGAATCGCTTTTGCCCTGCGTAGCGTTCCGGGCAGCGGGTAGAACCAGGCAGAGAATTCCCGTCTAGCAGCTTCCCTGTGGCCGGGAAGTGCAAACGTACACGTTTTCGGCCGAAAACGCGTTTACCGGCGAAAACGCACACCACGGCTCTTTCTGAGAAAAAGCAAGCACGGAGGACGAGAATCGCTTTTGCCCTGTGTAGCGTTCCGGGCAGCGTGTAGAACCAGGCAGAGAATTCCCGGCTAGCAGCTTCCCTGTGGCGGGGAAGTGCAAACGTACACGTTTTCGGCCGAAAACGCGTTTTCCGGCGAAAACGCACACCACGGCTCTTTCTGAGAAAAAGCAAGCACGGAGGACGAGAATCGCTTTTGCCCTGCGTAGCGTTCCGGGCAGCGGGTAGAACCAGGCAGAGAATTCCCGTCTAGCAGCTTCCCTGTGGCCGGGAAGTGCAAACGTACACGTTTTCGGCCGAAAACGCACACCACGGCTCTTTCTGAGAAAAAGCAACCACGGAGGACGAGAATCGCTTTTGCCCTGCGTAGTGTTCCGGGCAGCGGGTAGAACCAGGCAGAGAATTGCCGGCTAGCAGCTTCCCTGTGGCCGGGAAGTGCAAACGTACACGTTTTCGGCCGAAAACACGTTTTCCGGCGAAAACGCACACCACGGCTCTTTCTGAGAAAAAGCAAGCACGGAGGACGAGAATCGCTTTTGCCCTGCGTAGCGTTCCGGTCAGCGGGTAGAACCAGGCAGAGAATTCCCGGCTAGCAGCTTCCTGTGGCCGGGAAGTGCAAACGTACACGTTTTCGGCCGAAAACGCGTTTTCCCGCGAAAACGCACACCACGGCTCTTTCTGAGAAAAAGCAAGCACGGAGGACGAGAATCGCTTTTGCCCTGCGTAGCGTTCTGAGCAGCGGGTAGAAATAGGCAGCGAATTGCCGGCTAGCAGCTTCCCTGTGGCCGGGAAGTGCAAACGTACACGTTTTCGGCCGAAAACGCGTTTTCCGGCGAAAACGCACACCACGGCTCTTTCTGAGAAAAAGCAAGCACGGAGGACGAGAATCGCTTTTGCCCTGCGTAGCGTTCCGGGCAGCGGGTAGAACCAGGCAGAGAATTCCCGTCTAGCAGCTTCCCTGTGGCCGGGAAGTGCAAACGTACACGTTTTCGGCCGAAAACGCGTTTACCGGCGAAAACGCACACCACGGCTCTTTCTGAGAAAAAGCAAGCACGGAGGACGAGAATCGCTTTTGCCCTGTGTAGCGTTCCGGGAAGCGTGTAGAACCAGGCAGAGAATTCCCGGCTAGCAGCTTCCCTGTGGCGGGGAAGTGCAAACGTACACGTTTTCGGCCGAAAACGCGTTTTCTAGCGAAAACGCACACCACGGCTCTTTCTGAGAAAAAGCAAGCACGGAGGACGAGAATCGCTTTTGCCCTGCGTAGCGTTCCGAGCAGCGGGTAGAACCAGGCAGAGAATTCCCGTCTAGCAGCTTCCCTGTGGCGGGGAAGTGCAAACGTACACGTTTTCGTCCGAAAACGTGTTTTCCGGCGAAAACGCACACCACGGCTCTTTCTGAGAAAAAGCAAGCACGGAGGACGAGAATCGCTTTTGCCCTGCGTAGCGTTCCGGGCAGCGGGTAGAACCAGGCAGAGAATTCCCAGCTAGCAGCTTCCCTGTGGCCGGGAAGTGCAAACGTACACGTTTTCGGCCGAAAACGCGTTTTCCCGCGAAAACGCACACCACGGCTCTTTCTGAGAAAAAGCAAGCACGGAGGACGAGAATCGCTTTTGCCCTGCGTAGTGTTCCGGACAGCGGGTAGAACCAGGCAGAGAATTCCCGGCTAGCAGCTTCCCTGTGGCGGGGAAGTGCAAACGTACACGTTTTCGGCCGAAAACTCGTTTTCCGGCGAAAACGCACACCACGGCTCTTTCTGAGAAAAAGCAAGCACGGAGGACGAGAATCGCTTTTGCCCTGCGTAGCGTTCCGGGCAGCGGGTAGAACCAGGCACAGAATTCCCGTCTAGCAGCTTCCCTGTGGCGGGGAAGTGCAAACGTACACGTTTTCGGCCGAAAACGCGTTTTCCGGCGAAAACGCACACCACGGCTCTTTCTGAGAAAAAGCAAGCACGGAGGACGAGAATCGCTTTTGCCCTGCGTAGCGTTCCGGGCAGCGGGTAGAACCAGGCAGAGAATTCCCGGCTAGCAGCTTCCCTGTGGCCGGGAAGTGCAAACGTACACGTTTTCGGCCGAAAACTCGTTTTCCGCGAAAACGCACACCACGGCTCTTTCTGAGAAAAAGAAAGCACGGAGGACGAGAATCGCTTTTGCCCTGCGTATCGTTCTGAGCAGCGGGTAGAAATAGGGAGCGAATTGCCGGCTAGCAGCTTCCCTGTGGCCGGGAAGTGCAAACGTACACGTTTTCGGCCGAAAACGCGTTTTCCGGAGAAAAAGCACACCATGGCTCTTTCTGAGAAAAAGCAAGCACGGAGGACGAGAATCGCTTTTGCCCTGCGTAGCGTTCCTGGCAGCGGGTAGAACCAGGCAGACAATTCCCGGCTAGCAGCTTCCCTGTGGCGGGGAAGTGCAAACGTACACGTTTTCGGCCGAAAACACGTTTTCCGGCGAAAACGCACACCACGGCTCTTTCTGAGAAAAAGCAAGCACGGAGGACGAGAATCGCTTTTGCCCTGTGTAGCGTTCTGAGCAGCGGGTAGAAATAGGCAGCGAATTGCCGGCTAGCAGCTTCCCTGTGGTCGGGAAGTGCAAACGTACACGTTTTCGGCCGAAAACTCGTTTTCCGGCGAAAAAGCACACCATGGCTCTTTCTGAGAAAAAGCAAGCACGGAGGACGAGAATCGCTTTTGCCCTGCGTAGCGTTCCGGGCAGCGGGTAGAACCAGGCAGAGAATTCCCGTCTAGCAGCTTCCCTGTGGCGGGGAAGTGCAAACGTACACGTTTTCGGCCGAAAACGCGTTTTCCGGCGAAAACGCACACCACGGCTCTTTCTGAGAAAAAGCAAGCACGGAGGACGAGAATCGCTTTTGCCCTGCGTAGCGTTCCGGGCAGCGGGTAGAACCAGGCAGAGAATTCCCGGCTAGCAGCTTCCCTGTGGCCGGGAAGTGCAAACGTACACGTTTTCGGCCGAAAACGCGTTTTCCGGCGAAAACGCACACCACGGCTCTTTCTGAGAAAAAGCAAGCACGGAGGACGAGAATCGCTTTTGCCCTGCGTAGCGTTCCGGGCAGCGGGTAGAACCAGGCAGAGAATTCCCGGCTAGCAGCTTCCCTGTGGCCGGGAAGTGCAAACGTACACGTTTTCGGCCGAAAATGCGTTTTCCGGCGAAAACGCACACCACGGCTCTTTCTGAGAAAAAGCAAGCACGGAGGACGAGAATCGCTTTTGCCCTGCGTAGCGTTCCGGGCAGCGGGTAGAACCAGGCAGAGAATTCCCGGCTAGCAGCTTCCCTGTGGCCGGGAAGTGCAAACGTACACGTTTTCGGCCGAAAACGCGTTTTCCGGCGAAAACGCACACCACGGCTCTTTCTGAGAAAAAGCAAGCACGGAGGACGAGAATCGCTTTTGCCCTGCGTAGCGTTCCGGGCAGCGGGTAGAACCAGGCAGAGAATTCCCGGCTAGCAGCTTCCCTGTGGCCGGGAAGTGCAAACGTACAGGTTTTCGGCCGAAAACGCGTTTTCCCGCGAAAACTCACACCACGGCTCTTTCTGAGAAAAAGCAAGCACGGAGGACGAGAATCGCTTTTGCCCTGCGTAGCGTTCCGGGCAACGGGTAGAACCAGGCAGAGAATTCCCGTCTAGCAGCTTCCCTGTGGCCGGGAAGTGCAAACGTACACGTTTTCGGACGAAAACGCGTTTTCCGGCGAAAACGCACACCACGGCTCTTTCTGAGAAAAAGCAAGCACGGAGGACGAGAATCGCTTTTGCCCTGCGTAGCGTTCCGAGCAGCGGGTAGAACCAGGCAGAGAATTCCCGGCTAGCACCTTCCCTGTGGCCGGGAAGTGCAAACGTACACGTTTTCGGCCGAAAACGCGTTTACCGGCGAAAACACACACCACGGCTCTTTCTGAGAAAAAGCAAGCACGGAGGACGAGAATCGCTTTTGCCCTGCGTAGCGTTCCGGGCAGCGGGTAGAACCAGGCAGAGAATTCCCGGCTAGCAGCTTCCCTGTGGCCGGGAAGTGCAAACGTACACGTTTTCGGCCGAAAACGCGTTTTCCGGCGAAAACGAACACCACGGCTCTTTCTGAGAAAAAGCAAGCACGGAGGACGAGAATCGCTTTTGCCCTGCGTAGCGTTCCGGGCAGCGGGTAGAACCAGGCAGAGAATTCCCGTCTAGCAGCTTCCCTGTGGCCGGGAAGTGCAAACGTACACGTTTTCGGCCGAAAACGCACACCACGGCTCTTTCTGAGAAAAAGCAACCACGGAGGACGAGAATCGCTTTTGCCCTGCGTAGTGTTCCGGGCAGCGGGTAGAACCAGGCAGAGAATTGCCGGCTAGCAGCTTCCCTGTGGCCGGGAAGTGCAAACGTACACGTTTTCGGCCGAAAACGCGTTTTCCGGCGAAAACGCACACCACGGCTCTTTCTGAGAAAAAGCAAGCACGGAGGACGAGAATCGCTTTTGCCCTGCGTAGCGTTCCGGGCAGCGGGTAGAACCAGGCAGAGAATTCCCGGCTAGCAGCTTCCTGTGGCCGGGAAGTGCAAACGTACACGTTTTCGGCCGAAAACGCGTTTTCCGGCGAAAACGCACACCACGGCTCTTTCTGAGAAAAAGCAAGCACGGAGGACGAGAATCGCTTTTGCCCTGCGTAGCGTTCCGGGCAACGGGTAGAACCAGGCAGAGAATTCCCGTCTAGCAGCTTCCCTGTGGCCGGGAAGTGCAAACGTACACGTTTTCGGACGAAAACGCGTTTTCCGGCGAAAACGCACACCACGGCTCTTTCTGAGAAAAAGCAAGCACGGAGGACGAGAATCGCTTTTGCCCTGCGTAGCGTTCCGAGCAGCGGGTAGAACCAGGCAGAGAATTCCCGGCTAGCACCTTCCCTGTGGCCGGGAAGTGCAAACGTACACGTTTTCGGCCGAAAACGCGTTTACCGGCGAAAACACACACCACGGCTCTTTCTGAGAAAAAGCAAGCACGGAGGACGAGAATCGCTTTTGCCCTGCGTAGCGTTCCGGGCAGCGGGTAGAACCAGGCAGAGAATTCCCGGCTAGCAGCTTCCCTGTGGCCGGGAAGTGCAAACGTACACGTTTTCGGCCGAAAACGCGTTTTCCGGCGAAAACGAACACCACGGCTCTTTCTGAGAAAAAGCAAGCACGGAGGACGAGAATCGCTTTTGCCCTGCGTAGCGTTCCGGGCAGCGGGTAGAACCAGGCAGAGAATTCCCGTCTAGCAGCTTCCCTGTGGCCGGGAAGTGCAAACGTACACGTTTTCGGCCGAAAACGCACACCACGGCTCTCTGAGAAAAAGCAACCACGGAGGACGAGAATCGCTTTTGCCCTGCGTAGTGTTCCGGGCAGCGGGTAGAACCAGGCAGAGAATTGCCGGCTAGCAGCTTCCCTGTGGCCGGGAAGTGCAAACGTACACGTTTTCGGCCGAAAACGCGTTTTCCGGCGAAAACGCACACCACGGCTCTTTCTGAGAAAAAGCAAGCACGGAGGACGAGAATCGCTTTTGCCCTGCGTAGCGTTCCGGGCAGCGGGTAGAACCAGGCAGAGAATTCCCGGCTAGCAGCTTCCTGTGGCCGGGAAGTGCAAACGTACACGTTTTCGGCCGAAAACGCGTTTTCCGGCGAAAACGCACACCACGGCTCTTTCTGAGAAAAAGCAAGCACGGAGGACGAGAATCGCTTTTGCCCTGCGTAGCGTTCTGAGCAGCGGGTAGAAATAGGCAGCGAATTGCCGGCTAGCAGCTTCCCTGTGGCCGGGAAGTGCAAACGTACACGTTTCCGGCCGAAAACGCGTTTTCCGGAGAAAAAGCACACCATGGCTCTTTCTGAGAAAAAGCAAGCACGGAGGACGAGAATCGCTTTTGCCCTGCGTAGCGTTCCGGGCAGCGGGTAGAACCAGGTAGAGAATTCCCGTCTAGCAGCTTCCCTGTGGCGGGGAAGTGCAAACTTACACGTTTTCGGCCGAAAACGCGTTTTCCGGCGAAAACGCACACCACGGCTCTTACTGAGAAAAAGCAAGCACGGAGGACGAGAATCGCTTTTGCCCTGCGTAGCGTTCTGAGCAGCGGGTAGAAATAGGCAGCGAATTGCCGGCTAGCTGCTTCCCTGTGGCCGGGAAGTGCAAACGTACACGTTTTCGGCCGAAAACGCGTTTTCCGGCGAAAAAGCACACCATGGCTCTTTCTGAGAAAAAGCAAGCACGGAGGACGAGAATCGCTTTTGCCCTGCGTAGCGTTCCGGGCAGCGGGTAGAACCAGGCAGAGAATTCCCGGCTAGCAGCTTCCCTGTGGCCGGGAAGTGCAAACGTACACGTTTTCGGCCGAAAACGCGTTTTCCGGCGAAAACGCACACCACGGCTCTTTCTGAGAAAAAGCAAGCACGGAGGACGAGAATCGCTTTTGCCCTGCGTAGCGTTCCTGGCAGCGGGTAGAACCAGGCAGAGAATTCCCGGCTAGCAGCTTCCCTGTGGCCGGGAAGTGCAAACGTACACGTTTTCGGCCGAAAACGCGTTTTCCGGCGAAATGCACACCACGGCTCTTTCTGAGAAAAAGCAAGCACGGAGGACGAGAATCGCTTTTGCCCTGCGTAGCGTTCCGGGCAGCGGGTAGAACCAGGCAGAGAATTCCCGGCTAGCAGCTTCCCTGTGGCGGGGAAGTGCAAACGTACATGTTTTCGGCCGAAAACGCGTTTTCCGGCGAAAACGCACACCACGGCTCTTTCTGAGAAAAAGCAAGCACGGAGGACGAGAATCGCTTTTGCCCTGCGTAGCGTTCCGGGCAGCGGGTAGAACCAGGCAGAGAATTCCCGGCTAGCAGCTTCCCTGTGGCGGGGAAGTGCAAACGTACACGTTTTCGGCCGAAAACGCGTTTTCCGGCGAAAACGCACACCACGGCTCTTTCTGAGAAAAAGCAAGCACGGAGGACGAGAATCGCTTTTGTCCTGCGTAGCGTTCCGGGCAGCGGGTAGAACCAGGCACAGAATTCCCGTCTAGCAGCTTCCCTGTGGCGGGGAAGTGCAAACGTACACGTTTTCGGCCGAAAACACGTTTTCCGGCGAAAACGCACACCACGGCTCTTTCTGAGAAAAAGCAAGCACGGAGGACGAGAATCGCTTTTGCCCTGTGTAGCGTTCTGAGCAGCGGGTAGAAATAGGCAGCGAATTGCCGGCTAGCAGCTTCCCTGTGGTCGGGAAGTGCAAACGTACACGTTTTCGGCCGAAAACGCGTTTTCCGGCGAAAAAGCACACCATGGCACTTTCTGAGAAAAAGCAAGCACGGAGGACGAGAATCGCTTTTGCCCTGCGTAGCGTTCCGGGCAGCGGGTAGAACCAGGCAGAGAATTCCCGTCTAGCAGCTTCCCTGTGGAGGGGAAGTGCAAACGTACACGTTTTCGGCCGAAAACGCGTTTTCTGGCGAAAACGCACACCACGGCTCTTTCTGAGAAAAAGCAAGCACGGAGGACGAGAATCGCTTTTGCCCTGCGTAGCGTTCCGGGCAGCGGGTAGAACCAGGCAGAGAATTCCCGGCTAGCAGCTTCCCTGTGGCGGGGAAGTGCAAACGTACACGTTTTCGTCCGAAAACGCGTTTTCCGGCGAAAACGCACACCACGGCTCTTTCTGAGAAAAAGCAAGCACGGAGGACGAGAATCGCTTTTGCCCTGCGTAGCGTTCCGGGCAGCGGGTAGAACCAGGCAGAGAATTCCCGGCTAGCAGCTTCCCTGTGGCGGGGAAGTGCAAACGTACACGTTTTCGGCCGAAAACGCGTTTTCCGGCGAAAACGCACACCACGGCTCTTTCTGAGAAAAAGCAAGCACGGAGGACGAGAATCGCTTTTGCCTTGCGTAGCGTTCCTGGCAGCGGGTAGAACCAGGCAGAGAATTCCCGGCTAGCAGCTTCCCTGTGGCCGGGAAGTGCAAACGTACACGTTTTCGGCCGAAAACGCGTTTTCCGGCGAAAACGCACACCACGGCTCTTTCTGAGAAAAAGCAAGCACGGAGGACGAGAATCGCTTTTGCCCTGCGTAGCGTTCCGGGCAGCGGGTAGAACCAGGCAGAGAATTCCCGGCTAGCAGCTTCCCTGTGGCCGGGAAGTGCAAACGTACACGTTTTCGGCCGAAAACGCGTTTTCCGGCGAAAAAGCACACCACGGCTCTTTCTGAGAAAAAGCAAGCACGGAGGACGAGAATCGCTTTTGCCCTGCGTAGCGTTCCGGGCAGCGGGTAGAACCAGGCAGAGAATTCCCGGCTAGCACCTTCCCTGTGGCCGGGAAGTGCAAACGTACACGTTTTCGGCCGAAAACGCGTTTTCCGGCGAAAACGAACACCACGGCTCTTTCTGAGAAAAAGCAAGCACGGAGGACGAGAATCGCTTTTGCCCTGCGTAGCGTTCCGGGCAGCGGGTAGAACCAGGCAGAGAATTCCCCTCTAGCAGCTTCCCTGTGGCCGGGAAGTGCAAACGTACACGTTTTCGGCCGAAAACGCACACCACGGCTCTTTCTGAGAAAAAGCAAGCACGGAGGACGAGAATCGCTTTTGCCCTGCGTAGCGTTCCGGGCAGCGGGTAGAACCAGGCAGAGAATTCCCGGCTAGCAGCTTCCCTGTGGCCGGGAAGTGCAAACATACACGTTTTCGGCCGAAAACGCGTTTTCCGGCGAAAACGCACACCACGGCTCTTTCTGAGAAAAAGCAAGCACGGAGGACGAGAATCGCTTTTGCCCTGCGTAGCGTTCCGGGCAGCGGGTAGAACCAGGCAGAGAATTCCCGGCTAGCAGCTTCCTGTGGCCGGGAAGTGCAAACGTACACGTTTTCGGCCGAAAACGCGTTTTCCCGCGAAAACGCACACCACGGCTCTTTCTGAGAAAAAGCAAGCACGGAGGACGAGAATCGCTTTTGCCCTGCGTAGCGTTCTGAGCAGCGGGTAGAACCAGGCAGAGAATTCCCGGCTAGCAGCTTCCCTGTGGCCGGGAAGTGCAAACGTACACGTTTCCGGCCGAAAAAGCGTTTTCCGGAGAAAAAGCACACCATGGCTCTTTCTGAGAAAAAGCAAGCACGGAGGACGAGAATCGCTTTTGCCCTGCGTAGCGTTCCGGGCAGCGGGTAGAACCAGGTAGAGAATTCCCGTCTAGCAGCTTCCCTGTGGCGGGGAAGTGCAAACGTACACGTTTTCGGCCGAAAACGCGTTTTCCGGCGAAAACGCACACCACGGCTCTTACTGAGAAAAAGCAAGCACGGAGGACGAGAATCGCTTTTGCCCTGCGTAGCGTTCTGAGCAGCGGGTAGAAATAGGCAGCGAATTGCCGGCTAGCTGCTTCCCTGTGGCCGGGAAGTGCAAACGTACACGTTTTCGGCCGAAAACGCGTTTTCCGGCGAAAAAGCACACCATGGCTCTTTCTGAGAAAAAGCAAGCACGGAGGACGAGAATCGCTTTTGCCCTGCGTAGCGTTCCGGGCAGCGGGTAGAACCAGGCAGAGAATTCCCGGCTAGCAGCTTCCCTGTGGCCGGGAAGTGCAAACGTACACGTTTTCGGCCGAAAACTCGTTTTCCGGCGAAAACGCACACCACGGCTCTTTCTGAGAAAAAGCAAGCACGGAGGACGAGAATCGCTTTTGCCCTGCGTAGCGTTCCTGGCAGCGGGTAGAACCAGGCAGAGAATTCCCGGCTAGCAGCTTCCCTGTGGCCGGGAAGTGCAAACGTACACGTTTTCGGCCGAAAACGCGTTTTCCGGCGAAAACGCACACCACGGCTCTTTCTGAGAAAAAGCAAGCACGGAGGACGAGAATCGCTTTTGCCCTGCGTAGCGTTCCGGGCAGCGGGTAGAACCAGGCAGAGAATTCCCGGCTAGCAGCTTCCCTGTGGCGGGGAAGTGCAAACGTACATGTTTTCGGCCGAAAACGCGTTTTCAGGCGAAAACGCACACCACGGCTCTTTCTGAGAAAAAGCAAGCACGGAGGACGAGAATCGCTTTTGCCCTGCGTAGCGTTCCGGGCAGCGGGTAGAACCAGGCAGAGAATTCCCGGCTAGCAGCTTCCCTGTGGCGGGGAAGTGCAAACGTACACGTTTTCGGCCGAAAACGCGTTTTCCGGCGAAAACGCACACCACGGCTCTTTCTGAGAAAAAGCAAGCACGGAGGACGAGAATCGCTTTTGCCCTGCGTAGCGTTCCGGGCAGCGGGTAGAACCAGGCAGAGAATTCCCGGCTAGCAGCTTCCCTGTGGCCGGGAAGTGGAAACGTACACGTTTTCGGCCGAAAACGCGTTTTCCGGCGAAAAAGCACACCACGGCTCTTTCTGAGAAAAAGCAAGCACGGAGGACGAGAATCGCTTTTGCCCTGCGTAGCGTTCCGGGCAGCGGGTAGAACCAGGCAGAGAATTCCCGGCTAGCAGCTTCCCTGTGGCCGGGAAGTGCAAACGTAAACGTTTTCGGCCGAAAACGCGTTTTCCGGCGAAAACGCACACCACGGCTCTTTCTGAGAAAAAGCAAGCACGGAGGACGAGAATCGCTTTTGCCCTGCGTAGTGTTCCGGGCAGCGGGTAGAACCAGGCAGAGAATTCCCGGCTAGCAGCTTCCCTGTGGCCGGGAAGTGCAAACGTACACGTTTTCGGCCGAAAACGCGTTTTCCGGCGAAAACGCACACCACGGCTCTTTCTGAGAAAAAGCAAGCACGGAGGACGAGAATCGCTTTTGCCCTGCGTAGCGTTCCGGGCAGCGGGTAGAACCAGGCAGAGAATTCCCGGCTAGCAGCTTCCCTGTGGCCGGGAAGTGCAAACGTACACGTTTTCGTCCGAAAACGCGTTTTCCGGCGAAAACGCACACCACGGCTCTTTCTGAGAAAAAGCAAGCACGGAGGACGAGAATCGCTTTTGCCCTGCGTAGCGTTCCGGGCAGCGGGTAGAACCAGGCAGAGAATTCCCGGCTAGCAGCTTCCCTGTGGCGGGGAAGTGCAAACGTACACGTTTTCGGCCGAAAACGCGTTTTCCGGCGAAAACGCACACCACGGCTCTTTCTGAGAAAAAGCAAGCACGGAGGACGAGAATCGCTTTTGCCTTGCGTAGCGTTCCTGGCAGCGGGTAGAACCAGGCAGAGAATTCCCGGCTAGCAGCTTCCCTGTGGCCGGGAAGTGCAAACGTACACGTTTTCGGCCGAAAACGCGTTTTCCGGCGAAAACGCACACCACGGCTCTTTCTGAGAAAAAGCAAGCACGGAGGACGAGAATCGCTTTTGCCCTGCGTAGCGTTCCGGGCAGCGGGTAGAACCAGGCAGAGAATTCCCGGCTAGCAGCTTCCCTGTGGCCGGGAAGTGCAAACGTACACGTTTTCGGCCGAAAACGCGTTTTCCAGCGAAAAAGCACACCACGGCTCTTTCTGAGAAAAAGCAAGCACGGAGGACGAGAATCGCTTTTGCCCTGCGTAGCGTTCCGGGCAGCGGGTAGAACCAGGCAGAGAATTCCCGGCTAGCACCTTCCCTGTGGCGGGGAAGTGCAAACGTACACGTTTTCGGCCGAAAAAGCGTTTTCCGGCGAAAACGAACACCACGGCTCTTTCTGAGAAAAAGCAAGCACGGAGGACGAGAATCGCTTTTGCCCTGCGTAGCGTTCCGGGCAGCGGGTAGAACCAGGCAGAGAATTCCCCTCTAGCAGCTTCCCTGTGGCCGGGAAGTGCAAACGTACACGTTTTCGGCCGAAAACGCACACCACGGCTCTTTCTGAGAAAAAGCAAGCACGGAGGACGAGAATCGCTTTTGCCCTGCGTAGCGTTCCGGGCAGCGGGTAGAACCAGGCAGAGAATTCCCGGCTAGCAGCTTCCCTGTGGCCGGGAAGTGCAAACATACACGTTTTCGGCCGAAAACGCGTTTTCCGGCGAAAACGCACACCACGGCTCTTTCTGAGAAAAAGCAAGCACGGAGGACGAGAATCGCTTTTGCCCTGCGTAGCGTTCCGGGCAGCGGGTAGAACCAGGCAGAGAATTCCCGGCTAGCAGCTTCCTGTGGCCGGGAAGTGCAAACGTACACGTTTTCGGCCGAAAACGCGTTTTCCCGCGAAAACGCACACCACGGCTCTTTCTGAGAAAAAGCAAGCACGGAGGACGAGAATCGCTTTTGCCCTGCGTAGCGTTCTGAGCAGCGGGTAGAAATAGGCAGCGAATTGCCGGCTAGCAGCTTCCCTGTGGCCGGGAAGTGCAAACGTACACGTTTCCGGCCGAAAAAGCGTTTTCCGGCGAAAAAGCACACCATGGCTCTTTCTGAGAAAAAGCAAGCACGGAGGACGAGAATCGCTTTTGCCCTGCGTAGCGTTCCGGGCAGCGGGTAGAACCAGGCAGAGAATTCCCGGCTAGCAGCTTCCCTGTGGCCGGGAAGTGCAAACGTACACGTTTTCGGCCGAAAACGCGTTTTCCGGCGAAAACGCACACCACGGCTCTTTCTGAGAAAAAGCAAGCACGGAGGACGAGAATCGCTTTTGCCCTGCGTAGCGTTCCGGGCAGCGGGTAGAACCAGGCAGAGAATTCCCCTCTAGCAGCTTCCCTGTGGCCGGGAAGTGCAAACGTACACGTTTTCGGCCGAAAACGCACACCACGGCTCTTTCTGAGAAAAAGCAAGCACGGAGGACGAGAATCGCTTTTGCCCTGCGTAGCGTTCCGGGCAGCGGGTAGAACCAGGCAGAGAATTCCCGGCTAGCAGCTTCCCTGTGGCCGGGAAGTGCAAACGTACACGTTTTCGGCCGAAAACGCGTTTTCCGGCGAAAACGCACACCACGGCTCTTTCTGAGAAAAAGCAAGCACGGAGGACGAGAATCGCTTTTGCCCTGCGTAGCGTTCCGGGCAGCGGGTAGAACCAGGCAGAGAATTCCCGGCTAGCAGCTTCCCTGTGGCGGGGAAGTGCAAACGTACATGTTTTCGGCCGAAAACGCGTTTTCAGGCGAAAACGCACACCACGGCTCTTTCTGAGAAAAAGCAAGCACGGAGGACGAGAATCGCTTTTGCCCTGCGTAGCGTTCCGGGCAGCGGGTAGAACCAGGCAGAGAATTCCCGGCTAGCAGCTTCCCTGTGGCGGGGAAGTGCAAACGTACACGTTTTCGGCCGAAAACGCGTTTTCCGGCGAAAACGCACACCACGGCTCTTTCTGAGAAAAAGCAAGCACGGAGGACGAGAATCGCTTTTGCCCTGCGTAGCGTTCCGGGCAGCGGGTAGAACCAGGCAGAGAATTCCCGGCTAGCAGCTTCCCTGTGGCCGGGAAGTGGAAACGTACACGTTTTCGGCCGAAAACGCGTTTTCCGGCGAAAAAGCACACCACGGCTCTTTCTGAGAAAAAGCAAGCACGGAGGACGAGAATCGCTTTTGCCCTGCGTAGCGTTCCGGGCAGCGGGTAGAACCAGGCAGAGAATTCCCGGCTAGCAGCTTCCCTGTGGCCGGGAAGTGCAAACGTAAACGTTTTCGGCCGAAAACGCGTTTTCCGGCGAAAACGCACACCACGGCTCTTTCTGAGAAAAAGCAAGCACGGAGGACGAGAATCGCTTTTGCCCTGCGTAGCGTTCCGGGCAGCGGGTAGAACCAGGCAGAGAATTCCCGGCTAGCAGCTTCCCTGTGGCCGGGAAGTGCAAACGTACACGTTTTCGGCCGAAAACGCGTTTTCCGGCGAAAACGCACACCACGGCTCTTTCTGAGAAAAAGCAAGCACGGAGGACGAGAATCGCTTTTGCCCTGCGTAGCGTTCCGGGCAGCGGGTAGAACCAGGCAGAGAATTCCCGGCTAGCAGCTTCCCTGTGGCCGGGAAGTGCAAACGTACACGTTTTCGTCCGAAAACGCGTTTTCCGGCGAAAACGCACACCACGGCTCTTTCTGAGAAAAAGCAAGCACGGAGGACGAGAATCGCTTTTGCCCTGCGTAGCGTTCCGGGCAGCGGGTAGAACCAGGCAGAGAATTCCCGGCTAGCAGCTTCCCTGTGGCGGGGAAGTGCAAACGTACACGTTTTCGGCCGAAAACGCGTTTTCCGGCGAAAACGCACACCACGGCTCTTTCTGAGAAAAAGCAAGCACGGAGGACGAGAATCGCTTTTGCCTTGCGTAGCGTTCCTGGCAGCGGGTAGAACCAGGCAGAGAATTCCCGGCTAGCAGCTTCCCTGTGGCCGGGAAGTGCAAACGTACACGTTTTCGGCCGAAAACGCGTTTTCCGGCGAAAACGCACACCACGGCTCTTTCTGAGAAAAAGCAAGCACGGAGGACGAGAATCGCTTTTGCCCTGCGTAGCGTTCCGGGCAGCGGGTAGAACCAGGCAGAGAATTCCCGGCTAGCAGCTTCCCTGTGGCCGGGAAGTGCAAACGTACACGTTTTCGGCCGAAAACGCGTTTTCCGGCGAAAAAGCACACCACGGCTCTTTCTGAGAAAAAGCAAGCACGGAGGACGAGAATCGCTTTTGCCCTGCGTAGCGTTCCGGGCAGCGGGTAGAACCAGGCAGAGAATTCCCGGCTAGCAGCTTCCCTGTGGCCGGGAAGTGCAAACGTAAACGTTTTCGGCCGAAAACGCGTTTTCCGGCGAAAACGCACACCACGGCTCTTTCTGAGAAAAAGCAAGCACGGAGGACGAGAATCGCTTTTGCCCTGCGTAGTGTTCCGGGCAGCGGGTAGAACCAGGCAGAGAATTCCCGGCTAGCAGCTTCCCTGTGGCCGGGAAGTGCAAACGTACACGTTTTCGGCCGAAAACGCGTTTTCCGGCGAAAACGCACACCACGGCTCTTTCTGAGAAAAAGCAAGCACGGAGGACGAGAATCGCTTTTGCCCTGCGTAGCGTTCCGGGCAGCGGGTAGAACCAGGCAGAGAATTCCCGGCTAGCAGCTTCCCTGTGGCCGGGAAGTGCAAACGTACACGTTTTCGTCCGAAAACGCGTTTTCCGGCGAAAACGCACACCACGGCTCTTTCTGAGAAAAAGCAAGCACGGAGGACGAGAATCGCTTTTGCCCTGCGTAGCGTTCCGGGCAGCGGGTAGAACCAGGCAGAGAATTCCCGGCTAGCAGCTTCCCTGTGGCGGGGAAGTGCAAACGTACACGTTTTCGGCCGAAAACGCGTTTTCCGGCGAAAACGCACACCACGGCTCTTTCTGAGAAAAAGCAAGCACGGAGGACGAGAATCGCTTTTGCCCTGCGTAGCGTTCCTGGCAGCGGGTAGAAACAGGCAGAGAATTGCCGGCTAGCAGCTTCCCTGTGGCCGGGAAGTGCAAACGTACACGTTTTCGGCCGAAAACGCGTTTTCCGGCGAAAACGCACACCACGGCTCTTTCTGAGAAAAAGCAAGCACGGAGGACGAGAATCGCTTTTGCCCTGCGTAGCGTTCCGGGCAGCGGGTAGAACCAGGCAGAGAATTCCCGGCTAGCAGCTTCCCTGTGGCCGGGAAGTGCAAACGTACACGTTTTCGTCCGAAAACGCGTTTTCCGGCGAAAACGCACACCACGGCTCTTTCTGAGAAAAAGCAAGCACGGAGGACGAGAATCGCTTTTGCCCTGCGTAGCGTTCCGGGCAGCGGGTAGAACCAGGCAGAGAATTCCCGGCTAGCAGCTTCCCTGTGGCGGGGAAGTGCAAACGTACACGTTTTCGGCCGAAAACGCGTTTTCCGGCGAAAACGCACACCACGGCTCTTTCTGAGAAAAAGCAAGCACGGAGGACGAGAATCGCTTTTGCCCTGCGTAGCGTTCCTGGCAGCGGGTAGAACCAGGCAGAGAATTCCCGGCTAGCAGCTTCCCTGTGGCCGGGAAGTGCAAACGTACACGTTTTCGGCCGAAAACGCGTTTTCCGGCGAAAACGCACACCACGGCTCTTTCTGAGAAAAAGCAAGCACGGAGGACGAGAATCGCTTTTGCCCTGCGTAGCGTTCCGGGCAGCGGGTAGAACCAGGCAGAGAATTCCCGGCTAGCAGCTTCCCTGTGGCGGGGAAGTGCAAACGTACATGTTTTCGGCCGAAAACGCGTTTTCAGGCGAAAACGCACACCACGGCTCTTTCTGAGAAAAAGCAAGCACAGAGGACGAGAATCGCTTTTGCCCTGCGTAGCGTTCCGGGCAGCGGGTAGAACCAGGCAGAGAATTCCCGGCTAGCAGCTTCCCTGTGGCGGGGAAGTGCAAACGTACACGTTTTCGGCCGAAAACGCGTTTTCCGGCGAAAACGCACACCACGGCTCTTTCTGAGAAAAAGCAAGCACGGAGGACGAGAATCGCTTTTGCCCTGCGTAGCGTTCCGGGCAGCGGGTAGAACCAGGCACAGAATTCCCGTCTAGCAGCTTCCCTGTGGCGGGGAAGTGCAAACGTACACGTTTTCGGCCGAAAACGCGTTTTCCGGCGAAAAAGCACACCACGGCTCTTTCTGAGAAAAAGCAAGCACGGAGGACGAGAATCGCTTTTGCCCTGCGTAGCGTTCCGGGCAGCGGGTAGAACCAGACAGAGAATTCCCGGCTAGCAGCTTCCCTGTGGCCGGGAAGTGCAAACGTACACGTTTTCGGCCGAAAACGCGTTTTCCGGCGAAAACGCACACCACGGCTCTTTCTGAGAAAAAGCAAGCACGGAGGACGAGAATCGCTTTTGCCCTGCGTAGTGTTCCGGGCAGCGGGTAGAACCAGGCAGAGAATTCCCGGCTAGCAGCTTCCCTGTGGCCGGGAAGTGCAAACGTACACGTTTTCGGCCGAAAACGCGTTTTCCGGCGAAAACGCACACCACGGCTCTTTCTGAGAAAAAGCAAGCACGGAGGACGAGAATCGCTTTTGCCCTGCGTAGCGTTCCGGGCAGCGGGTAGAACCAGGCAGAGAATTCTCGGCTAGCAGCTTCCCTGTGGCCGGGAAGTGCAAACGTACACGTTTTCGTCCGAAAACGCGTTTTCCGGCGAAAACGCACACCACGGCTCTTTCTGAGAAAAAGCAAGCACGGAGGACGAGAATCGCTTTTGCCCTGCGTAGCGTTCCGGGCAGCGGGTAGAACCAGGCAGAGAATTCCCGGCTAGCAGCTTCCCTGTGGCGGGGAAGTGCAAACGTACACGTTTTCGGCCGAAAACGCGTTTTCCCGCGAAAACGCACACCACGGCTCTTTCTGAGAAAAAGCAAGCACGGAGGACGAGAATCGCTTTTGCCCTGCGTAGCGTTCCGGGCAGCGGGTAGAACCAGGCAGAGAATTCCCGGCTAGCAGCTTCCCTGTGGCCGGGAAGTGCAAACGTACACGTTTTCGGCCGAAAACGCGTTTTCCCGCGAAAACGCACACCACGGCTCTTTCTGAGAAAAAGCAAGCACGGAGGACGAGAATCGCTTTTGCCCTGCGTAGCGTTCCGGGCAGCGGGTAGAACCAGGCAGAGAATTCCCGGCTAGCAGCTTCCCTGTGGCCGGGAAGTGCAAACGTACACGTTTTCGGCCGAAAACGCGTTTTCCGGCGAAAACGCACACCACGGCTCTTTCTGAGAAAAAGCAAGCACGGAGGACGAGAATCGCTTTCGCCCTGCGTAGCGTTCCGGGCAGCGGGTAGAACCAGGCAGAGAATTCCCGGCTAGCAGCTTCCCTGTGGCCGGGAAGTGCAAACATACACGTTTTCGCCGAAAACACGTTTTCCGGCGAAAACGCACACCACGGCTCTTTCTGAGAAAAAGCAAGCACGGAGGACGAGAATCGCTTTTGCCCTGCGTAGCGTTCCGGGCAGCGGGTAGAACCAGGCAGAGAATTCCCGGCTAGCAGCTTCCCTGTGGCCGGGAAGTGCAAACGTACACGTTTTCGGCCGAAAACGCGTTTACCGGCGAAAACGCACACCACGGCTCTTTCTGAGAAAAAGCAAGCACGGAGGACGAGAATCGCTTTTGCCCTGCGTAGCGTTCCGGGCAGCGGGTAGAACCAGGCAGAGAATTCCCGGCTAGCAGCTTCCCTGTGGCGGGGAAGTGCAAACGTACACGTTTTCGGCCGAAAACGCGTTTTCCGGCGAAAACGCACACCACGGCTCTTTCTGAGAAAAAGCAAGCACGGAGGACGAGAATCGCTTTTGCCCTGCGTAGCGTTCCGGGCAGCGGGTAGAACCAGGCAGAGAATTCCCGTCTAGCAGCTTCCCTGTGGCCGGGAAGTGCAAACGTACACGTTTTCGTCCGAAAACGCGTTTTCCGGCGAAAACGCACACCACGGCTCTTTCTGAGAAAAAGCAAGCACGGAGGACGAGAATCGCTTTTGCCCTGCGTAGCGTTCCGGGCAGCGGGTAGAACCAGGCAGAGAATTCCCGGCTAGCAGCTTCCCTGTGGCCGGGAAGTGCAAACGTACACGTTTTCGGCCGAAAACGCGTTTTCCGGCGAAAACGCACACCACGGCTCTTTCTGAGAAAAAGCAAGCACGGAGGACGAGAATCGCTTTTGCCCTGCGTAGCGTTCCGGGCAGCGGGTAGAACCAGGCAGAGAATTCCCGGCTAGCAGCTTCCCTGTGGCCGGGAAGTGCAAACGTACACGTTTTCGGCCGAAAACGCGTTTTCCGGCGAAAACGCACACCACGGCTCTTTCTGAGAAAAAGCAAGCACGGAAGACGAGAATCGCTTTTGCCCTGCGTAGCGTTCTGAGCAGCGGGTAGAAATAGGCAGCGAATTGCCGGCTAGCAGCTTCCCTGTGGCCGGGAAGTGCAAACTTACACGTTTTCGGCCGAAAACGCGTCTTCCGGCGAAAAAGCACACCATGGCTCTTCCTGAGAAAAAGCAAGCACGGAGGACGAGAATCGTTTTTGCCCTGCGTAGCGTTCCTGGCAGCGGGTAGAACCAGGCAGAGAATTCCCGTCTAGCAGCTTCCCTGTGGCGGGGAAGTGCAAACGTACACGTTTTCGGCCGAAAACGCGTTTTCCGGCGAAAACGCACACCACGGCTCATTCTGAGAAAAAGCAAGCACGGAGGACGAGAATCGCTTTTGCCCTGCGTAGCGCTCCGGGCAGCGGGTAGAACCAGGCAGAGAATTCCCGTCTAGCAGCTTCCCTGTGGCGGGGAAGTGCAAACGTACACGTTTTCGGCCGAAAACGCGTTTTCCGGCGAAAACGCACACCACGGCTCTTTCTGAGAAAAAGCAAGCACGGAGGACGAGAATCGCTTTTGCCCTGCGTAGTGTTCCGGGCAGCGGGTAGAACCAGGCAGAGAATTCCCGGCTAGCAGCTTCCCTGTGGCCGGGAAGTGCAAACGTACACGTTTTCGGCCGAAAACGCGTTTTCCGGCGAAAACGCACACCACGGCTCTTTCTGAGAAAAAGCAAGCACGGAGGACGAGAATCGCTTTTGCCCTGCGTAGCGTTCCGGGCAGCGGGTAGAACCAGGCAGAGAATTCCCGGCTAGCAGCTTCCCTGTGGCGGGGAAGTGCAAACGTACACGTTTTCGGCCGAAAACGCGTTTTCCGGCGAAAACGCACACCACGGCTCTTTCTGAGAAAAAGCAAGCACGGAGGACGAGAATCGCTTTTGCCCTGCGTAGCGTTCCGGGCAGCGGGTAGAACCAGGCAGAGAATTCCCGGCTAGCAGCTTCCCTGTGGCGGGGAAGTGCAAACGTACACGTTTTCGGCCGAAAACGCGTTTTTCCGGCGAAAACGCACACCACGGCTCTTTCTGAGAAAAAGCAAGCACGGAGGACGAGAATCGCTTTTGCCCTGCGTAGCGTTCCGGGCAGCGGGTAGAACCAGGCACAGAATTCCCGTCTAGCAGCTTCCCTGTGGCGGGGAAGTGCAAACGTACACGTTTTCGGCCGAAAACGCGTTTTCCGGCGAAAACGCACACCACGGCTCTTTCTGAGAAAAAGCAAGCACGGAGGACGAGAATCGCTTTTGCCCTGCGTAGCGTTCCGGGCAGCGGGTAGAACCAGGCAGAGAATTCCCGGCTAGCAGCTTCCCTGTGGCCGGGAAGTGCAAACGTACACGTTTTGGCCCGAAAAAGCGTTTTCTGGCGAAAACGCACACCACGGCTCTTTCTGGGAAAAAGCAAGCACGGAGGACGAGAATCGCTTTTGCCCTGCGTAGCGTTCTGAGCAGCGGGTAGAACCAGGCAGAGAATTCCCGGCTAGCAGCTTCCCTGTGGCCGGGAAGTGCAAACGTACACGTTTTCGGCCGAAAACGCGTTTTCCCGCGAAAACGCACACCACGGCTCTTTCTGAGAAAAAGCAAGCACGGAGGACGAGAATCGCTTTTGCCCTGCGTAGCGTTCCGGGCAGAGGGTAGAACCAGGCAGAGAATTCCCGGCTAGCAGCTTCCCTGTGGCCGGGAAGTGCAAACGTACACGTTTTCGGCCGAAAACGCGTTTTCCGCGAAAACGCACACCACGGCTCTTTCTGAGAAAAAGAAAGCACGGAGGACGAGAATCGCTTTTGCCCTGCGTAGCGTTCTGAGCAGCGGGTAGAAATAGGCAGCGAATTGCCGGCTAGCAGCTTCCCTGTGGCCGGGAAGTGCAAACGTACACGTTTTCGGCCGAAAACGCGTCTTCCGGCGAAAAAGCACACCATGGCTCTTCCTGAGAAAAAGCAAGCACGGAGGACGAGAATCGTTTTTGCCCTGCGTAGCGTTCCTGGCAGCGGGTAGAACCAGGCAGAGAATTCCCGTCTAGCAGCTTCCCTGTGGCGGGGAAGTGCAAACGTACACGTTTTCGGCCGAAAACGCGTTTTCCGGCGAAAACGCACACCACGGCTCATTCTGAGAAAAAGCAAGCACGGAGGACGAGAATCGCTTTTGCCCTGCGTAGCGCTCCGGGCAGCGGGTAGAACCAGGCAGAGAATTCCCGTCTAGCAGCTTCCCTGTGGCGGGGAAGTGCAAACGTACACGTTTTCGGCCGAAAACGCGTTTTCCGGCGAAAACGCACACCACGGCTCTTTCTGAGAAAAAGCAAGCACGGAGGACGAGAATCGCTTTTGCCCTGCGTAGCGTTCCGGGCAGCGGGTAGAACCAGGCAGAGAATTCCCGGCTAGCAGCTTCCCTGTGGCCGGGAAGTGCAAACGTACACGTTTTCGGCCGAAAACGCGTTTTCCGGCGAAAACGCACACCACGGCTCTTTCTGAGAAAAAGCAAGCACGGAGGACGAGAATCGCTTTTGCCCTGCGTAGTGTTCCGGGCAGCGGGTAGAACCAGGCAGAGAATTCCCGGCTAGCAGCTTCCCTGTGGCCGGGAAGTGCAAACGTACACGTTTTCGGCCGAAAACGCGTTTTCCGGCGAAAACGCACACCACGGCTCTTTCTGAGAAAAAGCAAGCACGGAGGACGAGAATCGCTTTTGCCCTGCGTAGCGTTCCGGGCAGCGGGTAGAACCAGGCAGAGAATTCCCGGCTAGCAGCTTCCCTGTGGCGGGGAAGTGCAAACGTACACGTTTTCGGCCGAAAACGCGTTTTCCGGCGAAAACGCACACCACGGCTCTTTCTGAGAAAAAGCAAGCACGGAGGACGAGAATCGCTTTTGCCCTGCGTAGCGTTCCGGGCAGCGGGTAGAACCAGGCAGAGAATTCCCGGCTAGCAGCTTCCCTGTGGCGGGGAAGTGCAAACGTACACGTTTTCGGCCGAAAACGCGTTTTCCGGCGAAAACGCACACCACGGCTCTTTCTGAGAAAAAGCAAGCACGGAGGACGAGAATCGCTTTTGCCCTGCGTAGCGTTCCGGGCAGCGGGTAGAACCAGGCACAGAATTCCCGTCTAGCAGCTTCCCTGTGGCGGGGAAGTGCAAACGTACACGTTTTCGGCCGAAAACGCGTTTTCCGGCGAAAACGCACACCACGGCTCTTTCTGAGAAAAAGCAAGCACGGAGGACGAGAATCGCTTTTGCCCTGCGTAGCGTTCCGGGCAGCGGGTAGAACCAGGCAGAGAATTCCCGGCTAGCAGCTTCCCTGTGGCCGGGAAGTGCAAACGTACACGTTTTGGCCCGAAAAAGCGTTTTCTGGCGAAAACGCACACCACGGCTCTTTCTGAGAAAAAGCAAGCACGGAGGACGAGAATCGCTTTTGCCCTGCGTAGCGTTCTGAGCAGCGGGTAGAACCAGGCAGAGAATTCCCGGCTAGCAGCTTCCCTGTGGCCGGGAAGTGCAAACGTACACGTTTTCGGCCGAAAACGCGTTTTCCGCGAAAACGCACACCACGGCTCTTCTGAGAAAAAGAAAGCACGGAGGACGAGAATCGCTTTTGCCCTGCGTATCGTTCTGAGCAGCGGGTAGAAATAGGCAGCGAATTGCCGGCTAGCAGCTTCCCTGTGGCCGGGAAGTTCAAACGTACACGTTTTCGGCCGAAAACGCATTTTCCGGAGAAAAAGCACACCATGGCTCTTTCTGAGAAAAAGCAAGCACGGAGGACGAGAATCGCTTTTGCCCTGCGTAGCGTTCCTGGCAGCGGGTAGAACCAGGCAGAGAATTCCCGGCTAGCAGCTTCCCTGTGGCGGGGAAGTGCAAACGTACACGTTTTCGGCCGAAAACACGTTTTCCGGCGAAAACGCACACCACGGCTCTTTCTGAGAAAAAGCAAGCACGGAGGACGAGAATCGCTTTTGCCCTGTGTAGCGTTCTGAGCAGCGGGTAGAAATAGGCAGCGAATTCCCGGCTAGCAGCTTCCCTGTGGCCGGGAAGTGCAAACGTACACGTTTTCGGCCGAAAACGCGTTTTCCGGCGAAAAAGCACACCATGGCTCTTTCTGAGAAAAAGCAAGCGCGGAGGACGAGAATCGCTTTTGCCCTGCGTAGCGTTCCGGGCAGCGGGTAGAACCAGGCAGAGAATTCCCGTCTAGCAGCTTCCCTGTGGCGGGGAAGTGCAAACGTACACGTTTTCGGCCGAAAACGCGTTTTCTGGCGAAAACGCACACCACGGCTCTTTCTGAGAAAAAGCAAGCACGGAGGACGAGAATCGCTTTTGCCCTGCGTAGCGTTCCGGGCAGCGGGTAGAACCAGGCAGAGAATTCCCGGCTAGCAGCTTCCCTGTGGCCGGGAAGTGCAAACGTACACGTTTTCGGCCGAAAACGCGTTTTCCGGCGAAAACGCACACCACGGCTCTTTCTGAGAAAAAGCAAGCACGGAGGACGAGAATCGCTTTTGCCCTGCGTAGTGTTCCGGGCAGCGGGTAGAACCAGGCAGAGAATTCCCGGCTAGCAGCTTCCCTGTGGCCGGGAAGTGCAAACGTACACGTTTTCGGCCGAAAATGCGTTTTCCGGCGAAAACGCACACCACGGCTCTTTCTGAGAAAAAGCAAGCACGGAGGACGAGAATCGCTTTTGCCCTGCGTAGCGTTCCGGGCAGCGGGTAGAACCAGGCAGAGAATTCCCGGCTAGCAGCTTCCCTGTGGCCGGGAAGTGCAAACGTACACGTTTTCGGCCGAAAACGCGTTTTCCGGCGAAAACGCACACCACGGCTCTTTCTGAGAAAAAGCAAGCACGGAGGACGAGAATCGCTTTTGCCCTGCGTAGCGTTCCGGGCAGCGGGTAGAACCAGGCAGAGAATTCCCGGCTAGCAGCTTCCCTGTGGCCGGGAAGTGCAAACGTACAGGTTTTCGGCCGAAAACGCGTTTTCCCGCGAAAACTCACACCACGGCTCTTTCTGAGAAAAAGCAAGCACGGAGGACGAGAATCGCTTTTGCCCTGCGTAGCGTTCCGGGCAGCGGGTAGAACCAGGCAGAGAATTCCCGTCTAGCAGCTTCCCTGTGGCCGGGAAGTGCAAACGTACACGTTTTCGGCCGAAAACGCGTTTACCGGCGAAAACGCACACCACGGCTCTTTCTGAGAAAAAGCAAGCACGGAGGACGAGAATCGCTTTTGCCCTGCGTAGCGTTCCGGGCAGCGGGTAGAACCAGGCAGAGAATTCCCGGCTAGCACCTTCCCTGTGGCCGGGAAGTGCAAACGTACACGTTTTCGGCCGAAAACGCGTTTACCGGCGAAAACGCACACCACGGCTCTTTCTGAGAAAAAGCAAGCACGGAGGACGAGAATCGCTTTTGCCCTGCGTAGCGTTCCGGGCAGCGCGTAGAACCAGGCAGAGAATTCCCGGCTAGCAGCTTCCCTGTGGCCGGGAAGTGCAAACGTACACGTTTTCGGCCGAAAACGCGTTTTCCGGCGAAAACGAACACCACGGCTCTTTCTGAGAAAAAGCAAGCACGGAGGACGAGAATCGCTTTTGCCCTGCGTAGCGTTCCGGGCAGCGGGTAGAACCAGGCAGAGAATTCCCGTCTAGCAGCTTCCCTGTGGCCGGGAAGTGCAAACGTACACGTTTTCGGCCGAAAACGCACACCACGGCTCTTTCTGAGAAAAAGCAAGCACGGAGGACGAGAATCGCTTTTGCCCTGCGTAGTGTTCCGGGCAGCGGGTAGAACCAGGCAGAGAATTGCCGGCTAGCAGCTTCCCTGTGGCCGGGAAGTGCAAACGTACACGTTTTCGGCCGAAAACGCGTTTTCCGGCGAAAACGCACACCACGGCTCTTTCTGAGAAAAAGCAAGCACGGAGGACGAGAATCGCTTTTGCCCTGCGTAGCGTTCCGGGCAGCGGGTAGAACCAGGCAGAGAATTCCCGGCTAGCAGCTTCCTGTGGCCGGGAAGTGCAAACGTACACGTTTTCGGCCGAAAACGCGTTTTCCCGCGAAAACGCACACCACGGCTCTTTCTGAGAAAAAGCAAGCACGGAGGACGAGAATCGCTTTTGCCCTGCGTAGCGTTCCGGGCAGCGGGTAGAACCAGGCAGAGAATTCCCGTCTAGCAGCTTCCCTGTGGCGGGGAAGTGCAAACGTACATGTTTTCGGCCGAAAACGCGTTTTCAGGCGAAAACGCACACCACGGCTCTTTCTGAGAAAAAGCAAGCACGGAGGACGAGAATCGCTTTTGCCCTGCGTAGCGTTCTGAGCAGCGGGAAGAAATAGGCAGCGAATTGCCGGCTAGCAGCTTCCCTATGGCCGGGAAGTGCAAACGTACACGTTTTCGGCCGAAAACGCGTTTTCCGGCGAAAAAGCACAGCACGGCTCTTTCTGAGACAAAGCAAGCACGGAGGACGAGAATCGCTTTTGCCCTGCGTAGCGTTCCGGGCAGCGGGTAGAACCAGGCAGAGAATTCCCGGCTAGCAGCTTCCCTGTGGCCGGGAAGTGCAAACGTACACGTTTTCGGCCGAAAACGCGTTTTCCGGAGAAAAAGCACACCAGGGCTCTTTCTGAGAAAAAGCAAGCACGGAGGACGAGAATCGCTTTTGCCCTGCGTAGCGTTCCTGGCAGCGGGTAGAACCAGGCAGAGAATTCCCGGCTAGCAGCTTCCCTGTGGCGGGGAAGTGCAAACGTACACGTTTTCGGCCGAAAACACGTTTTCCGGCGAAAACGCACACCACGGCTCTTTCTGAGAAAAAGCAAGCACGGAGGACGAGAATCGCTTTTGCCCTGTGTAGCGTTCTGAGCAGCGGGTAGAAATAGGCAGCGAATTGCCGGCTAGCAGCTTCCCTGTGGCCGGGAAGTGCAAACGTACACGTTTTCGGCCGAAAACGCGTTTTCCGGCGAAAAAGCACACCATGGCTCTTTCTGAGAAAAAGCAAGCGCGGAGGACGAGAATCGCTTTTGCCCTGCGTAGCGTTCCGGGCAGCGGGTAGAACCAGGCAGAGAATTCCTGGCTAGCAGCTTCCCTGTGGCGGGGAAGTGCAAACGTACACGTTTTCGGCCGAAAACGCGTTTTCCGGCGAAAACGCACACCACGGCTCTTTCTGAGAAAAAGCAAGCACGGAGGACGAGAATCGCTTTTGCCCTGCGTAGTGTTCCGGGCAGCGGGTAGAACCAGGCAGAGAATTCCCGGCTAGCAGCTTCCCTGTGGCCGGGAAGTGCAAACGTACACGTTTTCGGCCGAAAATGCGTTTTCCGGCGAAAACGCACACCACGGCTCTTTCTGAGAAAAAGCAAGCACGGAGGACGAGAATCGCTTTTGCCCTGCGTAGCGTTCCGGGCAGCGGGTAGAACCAGGCAGAGAATTCCCGGCTAGCAGCTTCCCTGTGGCCGGGAAGTGCAAACGTACACGTTTTCGGCCGAAAACGCGTTTTCCGGCGAAAACGCACACCACGGCTCTTTCTGAGAAAAAGCAAGCACGGAGGACGAGAATCGCTTTTGCCCTGCGTAGCGTTCCGGGCAGCGGGTAGAACCAGGCAGAGAATTCCCGTCTAGCAGCTTCCCTGTGGCCGGGAAGTGCAAACGTACAGGTTTTCGGCCGAAAACGCGTTTTCCCGCGAAAACTCACACCACGGCTCTTTCTGAGAAAAAGCAAGCACGGAGGACGAGAATCGCTTTTGCCCTGCGTAGCGTTCCGGGCAGCGGGTAGAACCAGGCAGAGAATTCCCGTCTAGCAGCTTCCCTGTGGCCGGGAAGTGCAAACGTACACGTTTTCGGCCGAAAACGCGTTTTCCGGCGAAAAAGCACAGCACGGCTCTTTCTGAGACAAAGCAAGCACGGAGGACGAGAATCGCTTTTGCCCTGCGTAGCGTTCCGGGCAGCGGGTAGAACCAGGCAGAGAATTCCCGGCTAGCAGCTTCCCTGTGGCCGGGAAGTGCAAACGTACACGTTTTCGGCCGAAAACGCGTTTTCCGGCGAAAACGCACACCACGGCTCTTTCTGAGAAAAAGCAAGCACGGAGGACGAGAATCGCTTTTGCCCTGCGTAGCGTTCCGGGCAGCGGGTAGAACCAGGCAGAGAATTCCCGGCTAGCAGCTTCCCTGTGGCCGGGAAGTGCAAACGTACAGGTTTTCGGCCGAAAACGCGTTTTCCCGCGAAAACTCACACCACGGCTCTTTCTGAGAAAAAGCAAGCACGGAGGACGAGAATCGCTTTTGCCCTGCGTAGCGTTCCGGGCAGCGGGTAGAACCAGGCAGAGAATTCCCGTCTAGCAGCTTCCCTGTGGCCGGGAAGTGCAAACGTACACGTTTTCGGCCGAAAACGCGTTTTCCGGCGAAAACGCACACCACGGCTCTTTCTGAGAAAAAGCAAGCACGGAGGACGAGAATCGCTTTTGCCCTGCGTAGCGTTCCGGGCAGCGGGTAGAACCAGGCAGAGAATTCCCGGCTAGCACCTTCCCTGTGGCCGGGAAGTGCAAACGTACACGTTTTCGGCCGAAAACGCGTTTACCGGCGAAAACGCACACCACGGCTCTTTCTGAGAAAAAGCAAGCACGGAGGACGAGAATCGCTTTTGCCCTGGTAGCGTTCCGGGCAGCGCGTAGAACCAGGCAGAGAATTCCCGGGTAGCAGCTTCCCTGTGGCCGGGAAGTGCAAACGTACACGTTTTCGGCCGAAAACGCGTTTTCCGGCGAAAACGCACACCACGGCTCTTTCTGAGAAAAAGCAAGCACGGAGGACGAGAATCGCTTTTGCCCTGCGTAGCGTTCTGAGCAGCGGGTAGAAATAGGCAGCGAATTGCCGGCTAGCTGCTTCCCTGTGGCCGGGAAGTGCAAACGTACACGTTTTCGGCCGAAAACGCGTTTTCCGGCGAAAAAGCACACCATGGCTCTTTCTGAGAAAAAGCAAGCACGGAGGACGAGAATCGCTTTTGCCCTGCGTAGCGTTTCGGGCAGCGGGTAGAACCAGGCAGAGAATTCCCGGCTAGCAGCTTCCCTGTGGCGGGGAAGTGCAAACGTACACGTTTTCGGCCGAAAACGCGTTTTCCGGCGAAAACGCACACCACGGCTCTTTCTGAGAAAAAGCAAGCACGGAGGACGAGAATCGCTTTTGCCCTGCGTAGCGTTCCGGGCAGCGGGTAGAACCAGGCAGAGAATTCCCGGCTAGCAGCTTCCCTGTGGCCGGGAAGTGCAAACGTACACGTTTTCGGCCGAAAACGCCTTTTCTGGCGAAAACGCACACCACGGCTCTTTCTGAGAAAAAGCAAGCACGGAGGACGAGAATCGCTTTTGCTCTGCGTAGCGTTCCGGGCAGCGGGTAGAACCAGGCAGAGAATTCCCGGCTAGCAGCTTCCCTGTGGCGGGGAAGTGCAAACGTACACGTTTTCGGCCGAAAACGCGTTTTCCCGCGAAAACGCACACCACGGCTCTTTCTGAGAAAAAGCAAGCACGGAGGACGAGAATCGCTTTTGCCCTGCGTAGCGTTCCGGGCAGCGGGTAGAACCAGGCAGAGAATTCCCGGCTAGCAGCTTCCCTGTGGCGGGGAAGTGCAAACGTACACGTTTTCGGCCGAAAACGCGTTTTCCCGCGAAAACGCACACCACGGCTCTTTCTGAGAAAAAGCAAGCACGGAGGACGAGAATCGCTTTTGCCCTGCGTAGCGTTCCGGGCAGCGGGTAGAACCAGGCAGAGAATTCCCGGCTAGCAGCTTCCCTGTGGCCGGGAAGTGCAAACGTACACGTTTTCGTCCGAAAACGCGTTTTCCGGCGAAAACGCACACCACGGCTCTTTCTGAGAAAAAGCAAGCACGGAGGACGAGAATCGCTTTTGCCCTGCGTAGCGTTCCGGGCAGCGGGTAGAACCAGGCAGAGAATTCCCGGCTAGCAGCTTCCCTGTGGCGGGGAAGTGCAAACGTACACGTTTTCGGCCGAAAACGCGTTTTCCCGCGAAAACGCACACCACGGCTCTTTCTGAGAAAAAGCAAGCACGGAGGACGAGAATCGCTTTTGCCCTGCGTAGCGTTCCGGGCAGCGGGTAGAACCAGGCAGAGAATTCCCGGCTAGCAGCTTCCCTGTGGCCGGGAAGTGCAAACGTACACGTTTTCGGCCGAAAACGCGTTTTCCGGCGAAAACGCACACCACGGCTCTTTCTGAGAAAAAGCAAGCACGGAGGACGAGAATCGCTTTTGCCCTGCGTAGCGTTCCGGGCAGCGGGTAGAACCAGGCAGAGAATTCCCGTCTAGCAGCTTCCCTGTGGCCGGGAAGTGCAAACGTACACGTTTTCGGCCGAAAACGCGTTTTCCGACGAAAACGCACACCACGGCTCTTTCTGAGAAAAAGCAAGCACGGAAGATGAGAATCGCTTTTGCCCTGCGTAGCGTTCTGAGCAGCGGGTAGAAATAGGCAGCGAATTGCCGGCTAGCAGCTTCCCTGTGGCCGGGAAGTGCAAACTTACACGTTTTCGGCCGAAAACGCGTCTTCCGGCGAAAAAGCACACCATGGCTCTTCCTGAGAAAAAGCAAGCATGGAGGACGAGAATCGTTTTTGCCCTGCGTAGCGTTCCGGGCAGCGGGTAGAACCAGGCAGAGAAGTCCCGTCTAGCAGCTTCCCTGTGGCGGGGAAGTGCAAACGTACACGTTTTCGGCCGAAAACGCGTTTTCCGGCGAAAACGCACACCACGGCTCATTCTGAGAAAAAGCAAGCACGGAGGACGAGAATCGCTTTTGCCCTGCGTAGCGCTCCGGGCAGCGAGTAGAACCAGGCAGAGAATTCCCGTCTAGCAGCTTCCCTGTGGCCGGGAAGTGCAAACGTACACGTTTTCGGCCGAAAACGCGTTTTCCAGCGAAAACGCACACCACGGCTCTTTCTGAGAAAAAGCAAGCACGGAGGACGAGAATCGCTTTTGCCCTGCGTAGCGTTCCGGGCAGCGGGTAGAACCAGGCAGAGAATTCCCGTCTAGCAGCTTCCCTGTGGCCGGGAAGTGCAAACGTACACGTTTTCGGCCGAAAACGCGTTTTCCGGCGAAAACGCACACCACGGCTCTTTCTGAGAAAAAGCAAGCACGGAGGACGAGAATCGCTTTTGCCCTGCGTAGCGTTCCGGGCAGCGGGTAGAACCAGGCAGAGAATTCCCGGCTAGCAGCTTCCCTGTGGCCGGGAAGTGCAAACGTACACGTTTTCGGCCGAAAACGCGTTTTCCGGCGAAAACGCACACCACGGCTCTTTCTGAGAAAAAGCAAGCACGGAGGACGAGAATCGCTTTTGCCCTGCGTAGCGTTCCGGGCAGCGCGTAGAACCAGGCAGAGAATTCCCGGCTAGCAGCTTCCCTGTGGCCGGGAAGTGCAAACGTACACGTTTTCGGCCGAAAACGCGTTTTCCCGCGAAAACGCACACCACGGCTCTTTCTGAGAAAAAGCAAGCACGGAGGACGAGAATCGCTTTTGCCCTGCGTAGCGTTCCGGGCAGCGGGTAGAACCAGGCAGAGAATTCCCGGCTAGCAGCTTCCCTGTGGCCGGGAAGTGCAAACGTATACGTTTACGCCGAAATCACGTTTTCCGGCGAAAACGCACACCACGGCTCTTTCTGAGAAAAAGCAAGCACGGAGGACGAGAATCGCTTTTGCCCTGCGTAGCGTTCCGGGCAGCGGGTAGAACCAGGCAGAGAATTCCCGTCTAGCAGCTTCCCTGTGGCGGGGAAGTGCAAACGTACACGGTTTCGGCCGAAAACGCATTTTCCGGCGAAAAAGCACACCATGGCTCTTTCTGAGAAAAAGCAAGCACGGAGGACGAGAATCGCTTTTGCCCTGCATAGCGTTCTGAGCAGCGGGTAGAAATAGGCAGCGAATTGCCGGCTAGCAGCTTCCCTGTGGCCGGGAAGTGCAAACGTACACGTTTTCGGCCGAAAACGCGTTTTCTGGCGAAAACGCACACCACGGCTCTTTCTGAGAAAAAGCAAGCACGGAGGACGAGAATCGCTTTTGCCCTGCGTAGCGTTCCGGGCAGCGGGTAGAACCAGGCAGAGAATTCCCGGCTAGCAGCTTCCCTGTGGCCGGGAAGTGCAAACGTACAGGTTTTCGGCCGAAAACGCGTTTTCCCGCGAAAACTCACACCACGGCTCTTTCTGAGAAAAAGCCAGCACGGAGGACGAGAATCGCTTTTGCCCTGCGTAGCGTTCCGGGCAGCGGGTAGAACCAGGCAGAGAATTCCCGTCTAGCAGCTTCCCTGTGGCCGGGAAGTGCAAACGTACACGTTTTCGGCCGAAAACGCGTTTTCCGGCGAAAACGCACACCACGGCTCTTTCTGAGAAAAAGCAAGCACGGAGGACGAGAATCGCTTTTGCCCTGCGTAGCGTTCCGGGCAGCGGGTAGAACCAGGCAGAGAATTCCCGGCTAGCAGCTTCCCTGTGGCCGGGAAGTGCAAACGTACACGTTTTCGGCCGAAAACGCGTTTTCCGGCGAAAACGCACACCACGGCTCTTTCTGAGAAAAAGCAAGCACGGAGGACGAGAACCGCTTTTGCCCTGCGTAGCGTTCCGGGCAGCGGGTAGAACCAGGCAGAGAATTCCCGGCTAGCAGCTTCCCTGTGGCCGGGAAGTGCAAACGTACACGTTTTCGGCCGAAAACGCACACCACGGCTCTTTCTGAGAAAAAGCAAGCACGGAGGACGAGAATCGCTTTTGCCCTGCGAAGCGTTCTGAGCAGCGGGTAGAAATAGGCAGCGAATTGCCGGCTAGCTGCTTCCCTGTGGCCGGGAAGTGCAAACGTACACGTTTTCGGCCGAAAACGCGTTTTCCGGCGAAAAAGCACACCACGGCTCTTTCTGAGAAAAAGCAAGCACGGAGGACGAGAATCGCTTTTGCCCTGCGTAGCGTTCCGGGCAGCGGGTAGAACCAGGCAGAGAATTCCCGGCTAGCAGCTTCCCTGTGGCCGGGAAGTGCAAACGTACACGTTTTCGGCCGAAAACGCCTTTTCTGGCGAAAACGCACACCACGGCTCTTTCTGAGAAAAATCAAGCACGGAGGACGAGAATCGCTTTTGCCCTGCGTAGCGTTCCGGGCAGCGGGTAGAACCAGGCAGAGAATTCCCGGCTAGCAGCTTCCATGTGGCCGGGAAGTGCAAACGTACACGTTTTCGGCCGAAAACGCTTTTTCCGGCGAAAACGCACACCACGGCTCTTTCTGAGAAAAAGCAAGCACGGAGGACGAGAATCGCTTTTGCCCTGCGTAGCGTTCCGGGCAGCGGGTAGAACCAGGCAGAGAATTCCCGGCTAGCAGCTTCCCTGTGGCCGGGAAGTGCAAAAGTACACGTTTTCGGCCGAAAACGCGTTTACCGGCGAAAACGCACACCACGGCTCTTTCTGAGAAAAAGCAAGCACGGAGGACGAGAATCGCTTTTGCCCTGCGTAGCGTTCCGGGCAGCGGGTAGAACCAGGCAGAGAATTCCCGGCTAGCAGCTTCCCTGTGGCCGGGAAGTGCAAACGTACACGTTTTCGGCCGAAAACGCGTTTTCCGGCGAAAACGCACACCACGGCTCTTTCTGAGAAAAAGCAAGCACGGAGGACGAGAATCGCTTTTGCCCTGCGTAGCGTTCCGGGCAGCGGGTAGAACCAGGCAGAGAATTCCCGTCTAGCAGCTTCCCTGTGGCCGGGAAGTGCAAACGTACACGTTTTCGGCAGAAAACGCACACCACGGCTCTTTCTGAGAAAAAGCAAGCACGGAGGACGAGAATCGCTTTTGCCCTGCGTAGTGTTCCGGGCAGCGGGTAGAACCAGGCAGAGAATTGCCGGCTAGCAGCTTCCCTGTGGCCGGGAAGTGCAAACGTACACGTTTCCGGCCGAAAACGCGTTTTCTGGAGAAAAAGCACACCATGGCTCTTTCTGAGAAAAAGCAAGCACGGAGGACGAGAATCGCTTTTGCCCTGCGTAGCGTTCCGGGCAGCGGGTAGAACCAGGCAGAGAATTCCCGGCTAGCAGCTTCCTGTGGCCGGGAAGTGCAAACGTACACGTTTTCGGCCGAAAACGCGTTTTCCCGCGAAAACGCACACCACGGCTCTTTCTGAGAAAAAGCAAGCACGGAGGACGAGAATCGCTTTTTCCCTGCGTAGCGTTCTGAGCAGCGGGTAGAAATAGGCAGCGAATTGCCGGCTAGCAGCTTCCCTGTGGCCGGGAAGTGCAAACGTACACGTTTCCGGCCGAAAACGCGTTTTCCGGAGAAAAAGCACACCATGGCTCTTTCTGAGAAAAAGCAAGCACGGAGGACGAGAATCGCTTTTGCCCTGCGTAGCGTTCCGGGCAGCGGGTAGAACCAGGTAGAGAATTCCCGTCTAGCAGCTTCCCTGTGGCGGGGAAGTGCAAACGTACACGTTTTGCGGCCGAAAACGCGTTTTCCGGCGAAAACGCACACCACGGCTCTTTCTGAGAAAAAGCAAGCACGGAGGACGAGAATCGCTTTTGCCCTGCGTAGCGTTCTGAGCAGCGGGTAGAAATAGGCAGCGAATTGCCGGCTAGCTGCTTCCCTGTGGCCGGGAAGTGCAAACGTACACGTTTTCGGCCGAAAACGCGTTTTCCGGCGAAAAAGCACACCATGGCTCTTTCTGAGAAAAAGCAAGCACGGAGGACGAGAATCGCTTTTGCCCTGCGTAGCGTTCCGGGCAGCGGGTAGAACCAGGCAGAGAATTCCCGTCTAGCAGCTTCCCTGTGGCCGGGAAGTGCAAACGTACACGTTTTCGGCCGAAAACGCGTTTTCCGGCGAAAACGCACACCACGGCTCTTTCTGAGAAAAAGCAAGCACGGAGGACGAGAATCGCTTTTGCCCTGCGTAGCGTTCCGGGCAGCGGGTAGAACCAGGCAGAGAATTCCCGGCTAGCAGCTTCCCTGTGGCCGGGAAGTGCAAACGTACACGTTTTCGGCCGAAAACGCCTTTTCTGGCGAAAACGCACACCACGGCTCTTTCTGAGAAAAAGCAAGCACGGAGGACGAGAATCGCTTTTGCCCTGCGTAGCGTTCCTGGCAGCGGGTAGAACCAGGCAGAGAATTCCCGGCTAGCAGCTTCCCTGTGGCGGGGAAGTGCAAACGTACACGTTTTCGGCCGAAAACGCGTTTTCCCGCGAAAACGCACACCACGGCTCTTTCTGAGAAAAAGCAAGCACGGAGGACGAGAATCGCTTTTGCCCTGCGTAGCGTTCTGAGCAACGGGTAGAACCAGGCAGAGAATTCCCGGCTAGCAGCTTCCCTGTGGCCGGGAAGTGCAAACCTACACGTTTTCGGCCGAAAACGCGTTTTCCGGCGAAAAACACACCATGGCTCTTTCTGAGAAAAAGCAAGCACGGAGGACGAGAATCGCTTTTGCCCTGCGTAGCGTTCCGGGCAGCGGGTAGAACCAGGCAGAGAATTCCCGGCTAGCAGCTTCCCTGTGGCGGGGAAGTGCAAACGTACACGTTTTCGGCCGAAAACGCGTTTTCCGGCGAAAACGCACACCACGGCTCTTTCTGAGAAAAAGCAAGCACGGAGGACGAGAATCGCTTTTGCCCTGCGTAGCGTTCCGGGCAGCGGGTAGAACCAGGCAGAGAATTCCCGGCTAGCAGCTTCCCTGTGGCCGGGAAGTGCAAACGTACACGTTTTCGGCCGAAAACGCGTTTACCGGCGAAAACGCACACCACGGCTCTTTCTGAGAAAAAGCAAGCACGGAGGACGAGAATCGCTTTTGCCCTGCGTAGCGTTCCGGGCAGCGGGTAGAACCAGGCAGAGAATTCCCGGCTAGCAGCTTCCCTGTGGCGGGGAAGTGCAAACGTACACGTTTTCGGCCGAAAACGCGTTTTCTGGCGAAAACGCACACCACGGCTCTTTCTGAGAAAAAGCAAGCACGGAGGACGAGAATCGCTTTTGCCCTGCGTAGCGTTCCGGGCAGCGGGTAGAACCAGGCAGAGAATTCCCGGCTAGCAGCTTCCCTGTGGCCGGGAAGTGCAAACGTACACGTTTTCGTCCGAAAACGCGTTTTCCGGCGAAAACGCACACCACGGCTCTTTCTGAGAAAAAGCAAGCACGGAGGACGAGAATCGCTTTTGCCCTGCGTAGCGTTCCGGGCAGCGGGTAGAACCAGGCAGAGAATTCCCGGCTAGCAACTTCCCTGTGGCGGGGAAGTGCAAACGTACACGTTTTCGGCCGAAAACGCGTTTTCCCGCGAAAACGCACACCACGGCTCTTTCTGAGAAAAAGCAAGCACGGAGGACGAGAATCGCTTTTGCCCTGCGTAGCGTTCCGGGCAGCGGGTAGAACCAGGCAGAGAATTCCCGGCTAGCAGCTTCCCTGTGGCCGGGAAGTGCAAACGTACACGTTTTCGGCCGAAAACGCGTTTTCCGGCGAAAACGCACACCACGGCTCTTTCTGAGAAAAAGCAAGCACGGAGGACGAGAATCGCTTTTGCCCTGGGTAGCGTTCCGGGCAGCGGGTAGAACCAGGCAGAGAATTCCCGTCTAGCAGCTTCCCTGTGGCCGGGAAGTGCAAACGTACACGTTTTCGGCCGAAAACGCGTTTTCCGACGAAAACGCACACCACGGCTCTTTCTGAGAAAAAGCAAGCACGGAAGATGAGAATCGCTTTTGCCCTGCGTAGCGTTCTGAGCAGCGGGTAGAAATAGGCAGCGAATTGCCGGCTAGCAGCTTCCCTGTGGCCGGGAAGTGCAAACTTACACGTTTTCGGCCGAAAACGCGTCTTCCGGCGAAAAAGCACACCATGGCTCTTCCTGAGAAAAAGCAAGCATGGAGGACGAGAATCGTTTTTGCCCTGCGTAGCGTTCCGGGCAGCGGGTAGAACCAGGCAGAGAAGTCCCGTCTAGCAGCTTCCCTGTGTCGGGGAAGTGCAAACGTACACGTTTTCGGCCGAAAACGCGTTTTCCGGCGAAAACGCACACCACGGCTCATTCTGAGAAAAAGCAAGCACGGAGGACGAGAATCGCTTTTGCCCTGCGTAGCGCTCCGGGCAGCGGGTAGAACCAGGCAGAGAATTCCCGTCTAGCAGCTTCCCTGTGGCCGGGAAGTGCAAACGTACACGTTTTCGGCCGAAAACGCGTTTTCCAGCGAAAACGCACACCACGGCTCTTTCTGAGAAAAAGCAAGCACGGAGGACGAGAATCGCTTTTGCCCTGCGTAGCGTTCCGGGCAGCGGGTAGAACCAGGCAGAGAATTCCCGGCTAGCAGCTTCCCTGTGGCCGGGAAGTGCAAACGTACACGTTTTCGGCCGAAAACGCGTTTTCCGGCGAAAACGCACACCACGGCTCTTTCTGAGAAAAAGCAAGCACGGAGGACGAGAATCGCTTTTGCCCTGCGTAGCGTTCCGGGCAGCGGGTAGAACCAGGCAGAGAATTCCCGGCTAGCAGCTTCCCTGTGGCCGGGAAGTGCAAACGTACACGTTTTCGGCCGAAAACGCGTTTTCCGGCGAAAACGCACACCACGGCTCTTTCTGAGAAAAAGCAAGCACGGAGGACGAGAATCGCTTTTGCCCTGCGTAGCGTTCCGGGCAGCGCGTAGAACCAGGCAGAGAATTCCCGGCTAGCAGCTTCCCTGTGGCCGGGAAGTGCAAACGTACACGTTTTCGGCCGAAAACGCGTTTTCCCGCGAAAACGCACACCACGGCTCTTTCTGAGAAAAAGCAAGCACGGAGGACGAGAATCGCTTTTGCCCTGCGTAGCGTTCCGGGCAGCGGGTAGAACCAGGCAGAGAATTCCCGGCTAGCAGCTTCCCTGTGGCCGGGAAGTGCAAACGTATACGTTTACGCCGAAATCACGTTTTCCGGCGAAAACGCACACCACGGCTCTTTCTGAGAAAAAGCAAGCACGGAGGACGAGAATCGCTTTTGCCCTGCGTAGCGTTCCGGGCAGCGGGTAGAACCAGGCAGAGAATTCCCGTCTAGCAGCTTCCCTGTGGCCGGGAAGTGCAAACGTACACGTTTTCGGCCGAAAACGCGTTTTCCGTCGAAAACGCACACCACGGCTCTTTCTGAGAAAAAGCAAGCACGGAGGACGAGAATCGCTTTTGCCCTGCGTAGCGTTCCGGGCAGCGGGTAGAACCAGGCAGAGAATTCCCGGCTAGCAGCTTCCCTGTGGCCGGGAAGTGCAAACGTACACGTTTTCGGCCGAAAACGCGTTTTCCCGCGAAAACGCACACCACGGCTCTTTCTGAGAAAAAGCAAGCACGGAGGACGAGAATCGCTTTTGCCCTGCGTAGTGTTCCGGGCAGCGGGTAGAAGCAGGCAGAGAATTCCCGGCTAGCAGCTTCCCTGTGGCGGGGAAGTGCAAACGTACACGGTTTCGGCCGAAAACGCATTTTCCGGCGAAAAAGCACACCATGGCTCTTTCTGAGAAAAAGCAAGCACGGAGGACGAGAATCGCTTTTGCCCTGCATAGCGTTCTGAGCAGCGGGTAGAAATAGGCAGCGAATTGCCGGCTAGCAGCTTCCCTGTGGCCGGGAAGTGCAAACGTACACGTTTTCGGCCGAAAACGCGTTTTCTGGCGAAAACGCACACCACGGCTCTTTCTGAGAAAAAGCAAGCACGGAGGACGAGAATCGCTTTTGCCCTGCGTAGCGTTCCGGGCAGCGGGTAGAACCAGGCAGAGAATTCCCGGCTAGCAGCTTCCCTGTGGCCGGGAAGTGCAAACGTACACGTTTTCGGCCGAAAACGCGTTTTCCGGCGAAAACGCACACCACGGCTCTTTCTGAGAAAAAGCAAGCACGGAGGACGAGAATCGCTTTTGCCCTGCGTAGCGTTCCGGGCAGCGGGTAGAACCAGGCACAGAATTCCCGTCTAGCAGCTTCCCTGTGGCGGGGAAGTGCAAACGTACACGTTTTCGGCCGAAAACGCGTTTTCCGGCGAAAACGCACACCACGGCTCTTTCTGAGAAAAAGCAAGCACGGAGGACGAGAATCGCTTTTGCCCTGCGTAGCGTTCCGGGCAGCGGGTAGAACCAGGCAGAGAATTCCCGGCTAGCAGCTTCCCTGTGGCCGGGAAGTGCAAACGTACACGTTTTGGCCCGAAAAAGCGTTTTCTGGCGAAAACGCACACCACGGCTCTTTCTGAGAAAAAGCAAGCACGGAGGACGAGAATCGCTTTTGCCCTGCGTAGCGTTCTGAGCAGCGGGTAGAACCAGGCAGAGAATTCCCGGCTAGCAGCTTCCCTGTGGCCGGGAAGTGCAAACGTACACGTTTTCGGCCGAAAACGCGTTTTCCCGCGAAAACGCACACCACGGCTCTTTCTGAGAAAAGCAAGCACGGAGGACGAGAATCGCTTTTGCCCTGCGTAGCGTTCCGGGCAGCGGGTAGAACCAGGCAGAGAATTCCCGGCTAGCAGCTTCCCTGTGGCCGGGAAGTGCAAACGTACACGTTTTCGGCCGAAAACTCGTTTTCCGCGAAAACGCACACCACGGCTCTTTCTGAGAAAAAGAAAGCACGGAGGACGAGAATCGCTTTTGCCCTGCGTATCGTTCTGAGCAGCGGGTAGAAATAGGAAGCGAATTGCCGGCTAGCAGCTTCCCTGTGGCCGGGAAGTGCAAACGTACACGTTTTCGGCCGAAAACGCGTTTTCCGGAGAAAAAGCACACCATGGCTCTTTCTGAGAAAAAGCAAGCACGGAGGACGAGAACCGCTTTTGCCCTGCGTAGCGTTCCTGGCAGCGGGTAGAACCAGGCAGAGAATTCCCGGCTAGCAGCTTCCCTGTGGCGGGGAAGTGCAAACGTACACGTTTTCGGCCGAAAACACGTTTTCCGGCGAAAACGCACACCACGGCACTTTCTGAGAAAAAGCAAGCACGGAGGACGAGAATCGCTTTTGCCCTGTGTAGCGTTCTGAGCAGCGGGTAGAAATAGGCAGCGAATTGCCGGCTAGCAGCTTCCCTGTGGCCGGGAAGTGCAAACGTACACGTTTTCGGCCGAAAACGCGTTTTCCGGCGAAAAAGCACACCATGGCTCTTTCTGAGAAAAAGCAAGCACGGAGGACGAGAATCGCTTTTGCCCTGCGTAGCGTTCCGGGCAGCGGGTAGAACCAGGCAGAGAATTCCCGGCTAGCAGCTTCCCTGTGGCCGGGAAGTGCAAACGTATACGTTTACGCCGAAATCACGTTTTCCGGCGAAAACGCACACCACGGCTCTTTCTGAGAAAAAGCAAGCACGGAGGACGAGAATCGCTTTTGCCCTGCGTAGCGTTCCGGGCAGCGGGTAGAACCAGGCAGAGAATTCCCGGCTAGCAGCTTCCCTATGGCCGGGAAGTGCAAACGTATACGTTTTCGCCGAAAACGCGTTTTCCGGCGAAAACGCACACCACGGCTCTTTCTGAGAAAAAGCAAGCACGGAGGACGAGAATCGCTTTTGCCCTGCGTAGCGTTCCGGGCAGCGGGTAGAACCAGGCAGAGAATTCCCGGCTAGCAGCTTCCCTGTGGCGGGGAAGTGCAAACGTACACGTTTTCGGCCGAAAACGCGTTTTCCGGCGAAAACGCACACCACGGCTCTTTCTGAGAAAAAGCAAGCACGGAGGACGAGAATCGCTTTTGCCCTGCGTAGCGTTCCGGGCAGCGGGTAGAACCAGGCAGAGAATTCCCGGCTAGCAGCTTCCCTGTGGCCGGGAAGTGCAAACGTACACGTTTTCGGCCGAAAACGCGTTTTCTGGCGAAAACGCACACCACGGCTCTTTCTGAGAAAAAGCAAGCACGGAGGACGAGAATCGCTTTTGCCCTGCGTAGCGTTCCGGGCAGCGGGTAGAACCAGGCAGAGAATTCCCGGCTAGCAGCTTCCCTGTGGCCGGGAAGTGCAAACGTACACGTTTTCGGCCGAAAACGCGTTTTCTGGCGAAAACGCACACCACGGCTCTTTCTGAGAAAAAGCAAGCACGGAGGACGAGAATCGCTTTTGCCCTGCGTAGTGTTCCGGGCAGCGGGTAGAACCAGGCAGAGAATTCCCGGCTAGCAGCTTCCCTGTGGCCGGGAAGTGCAAACGTACACGTTTTCGCCGAAAACGCGTTTTCCGGCGAAAACGCACACCACGGCTCTTTCTGAGAAAGAGCAAGCACGGAGGACGAGAATCGCTTTTGCCCTGCGTAGCGTTCCGGGCAGCGGGTAGAACCAGGCAGAGAATTCCCGGCTAGCAGCTTCCCTGTGGCCGGGAAGTGCAAACGTACACGTTTTCGGCCGAAAACGCGTTTTCCGGCGAAAACGCACACCACGGCTCTTTCTGAGAAAAAGCAAGCACGGAGGACGAGAATCGCTTTTGCCTTGCGTAGCGTTCCGGGCAGCGGGTAGAACCAGGCAGAGAATTCCCGGCTAGCAGCTTCCCTGTGGCCGGGAAGTGCAAACGTACACGTTTTCGGCCGAAAACGCGTTTTCCGGCGAAAACGCACACCACGGCTCTTTCTGAGAAAAAGCAAGCACGGAGGACGAGAATCGCTTTTGCCCTGCGTAGCGTTCCGGGCAGCGGGTAGAACCAGGCAGAGAATTCCCGGCTAGCAGCTTCCCTGTGGCGGGGAAGTGCAAACGTACACGTTTTCGGCCGAAAACGCGTTTTCCGGCGAAAACGCACACCACGGCTCTTTCTGAGAAAAAGCAAGCACGGAGGACGAGAATCGCTTTTGCCCTGCGTAGCGTTCCGGGCAGCGGGTAGAACCAGGCAGAGAATTCCCGGCTAGCAGCTGCCCTGTGGCCGGGAAGTGCAAACGTACACGTTTTCGGCCGAAAACGCGTTTTCCGGCGAAAACGCACACCACGGCTCTTTCTGAGAAAAAGCAAGCACGGAGGACGAGAACCGCTTTTGCCCTGCGTAGCGTTCCGGGCAGCGGGTAGAACCAGGCAGAGAATTCCCGGCTAGCAGCTTCCCTGTGGCGGGGAAGTGCAAACGTACACGTTTTCGGCCGAAAACGCGTTTTCCGGCGAAAACGCACACCACGGCTCTTTCTGAGAAAAAGCAAGCACGGAGGACGAGAATCGCTTTTGCCCTGCGTAGCGTTCCGGGCAGCGGGTAGAACCAGGCAGAGAATTCCCGGCTAGCAGCTTCCCTGTGGCCGGGAAGTGCAAACGTACACGTTTTCGGCCGAAAACGCGTTTTCCGGCGAAAACGCACACCACGGCTCTTTCTGAGAAAAAGCAAGCACGGAGGACGAGAATCGCTTTTGCCCTGCGTAGCGTTCCGGGCAGCGGGTAGAACCAGGCAGAGAATTCCCGGCTAGCAGCTTCCCTGTGGCGGGGAAGTGCAAACGTACACGTTTTCGGCCGAAAACGCGTTTTCCCGCGAAAACGCACACCACGGCTCTTTCTGAGAAAAAGCAAGCACGGAGGACGAGAATCGCTTTTGCCCTGCGTAGCGTTCCGGGCAGCGGGTAGAACCAGGCAGAGAATTCCCGGCTAGCAGCTTCCCTGTGGCCGGGAAGTGCAAACGTACACGTTTTCGGCCGAAAACGCGTTTTCCCGCGAAAACGCACACCACGGCTCTTTCTGAGAAAAAGCAAGCACGGAGGACGAGAATCGCTTTTGCCCTGCGTAGTGTTCCGGGCAGCGGGTAGAACCAGGCAGAGAATTCCCGGCTAGCAGCTTCCCTATGGCCGGGAAGTGCAAACGTATACGTTTTCGGCCGAAAACGCGTTTTCCGGCGAAAACGCACACCACGGCTCTTTCTGAGAAAAAGCAAGCACGGAGGACGAGAATCGCTTTTGCCCTGCGTAGCGTTCCGGGCAGCGGGTAGAACCAGGCAGAGAATTCCCGGCTAGCAGCTTCCCTGTGGCGGGGAAGTGCAAACGTACACGTATTCGGCCGTAAACGCGTCTTCCGGCGAAAACGCACACCACGGCTCTTTCTGAGAAAAAGCAAGCACGGAGGACGAGAATCGCTTTTGCCCTGCGTAGCGTTCCGGGCAGCGGGTAGAACCAGGCAGAGAATTCCCGGCTAGCAGCTTCCCTGTGGCCGGGAAGTGCAAACGTACACGTTTTCGGCCGAAAACGCGTTTACCGGCGAAAACGCACACCACGGCTCTTTCTGAGAAAAAACAAGCACGGAGGACTAAAATCGCTTTTGCCCTGCGTAGTGTTCCGGGCAGCGGGTAGAACCAGGCAGAGAATTCCCGGCTAGCAGCTTCCCTGTGGCGGGGAAGTGCAAACGTATACGTTTTCGGCCGAAAACGCGTTTTCTGGCGAAAACGCACACCACGGCTCTTTCTGAGAAAAAGCAAGCACGGAGGACGAGAATCGCTTTTGCCCTGCGTAGTGTTCCGGGCAGCGGGTAGAACCAGGCAGAGAATTCCCGGCTAGCAGCTTCCCTGTGGCCGGGAAGTGCAAACGTACACGTTTTCGGCCGAAAACGCGTTTTCCGGCGAAAACGCACACCACGGCTCTTTCTGAGAAAAAGCAAGCACGGAGGACGAGAATCGCTTTTGCCTTGCGTAGCGTTCCGGGCAGCGGGTAGAACCAGGCAGAGAATTCCCGGCTAGCAGCTTCCCTGTGGCCGGGAAGTGCAAACGTACACGTTTTCGGCCGAAAACGCGTTTTCCGGCGAAAACGCACACCACGGCTCTTTCTGAGAAAAAGCAAGCACGGAGGACGAGAATCGCTTTTGCCCTGCGTAGCGTTCCGGGCAGCGGGTAGAACCAGGCAGAGAATTCCCGGCTAGCAGCTTCCCTGTGGCGGGGAAGTGCAAACGTACACGTTTTCGGCCGAAAACGCGTTTTCCGGCGAAAACGCACACCACGGCTCTTTCTGAGAAAAAGCAAGCACGGAGGACGAGAATCGCTTTTGCCCTGCGTAGCGTTCCGGGCAGCGGGTAGAACCAGGCAGAGAATTCCCGGCTAGCAGCTGCCCTGTGGCCGGGAAGTGCAAACGTACACGTTTTCGGCCGAAAACGCGTTTTCCGGCGAAAACGCACACCACGGCTCTTTCTGAGAAAAAGCAAGCACGGAGGACGAGAATCGCTTTTGCCCTGCGTAGCGTTCCGGGCAGCGGGTAGAACCAGGCAGAGAATTCCCGGCTAGCAGCTTCCCTGTGGCGGGGAAGTGCAAACGTACACGTTTTCGGCCGAAAACGCGTTTTCCGGCGAAAACGCACACCACGGCTCTTTCTGAGAAAAAGCAAGCACGGAGGACGAGAATCGCTTTTGCCCTGCGTAGCGTTCCGGGCAGCGGGTAGAACCAGGCAGAGAATTCCCGGCTAGCAGCTTCCCTGTGGCCGGGAAGTGCAAACGTACACGTTTTCGGCCGAAAACGCGTTTTCCGGCGAAAACGCACACCACGGCTCTTTCTGAGAAAAAGCAAGCACGGAGGACGAGAATCGCTTTTGCCCTGCGTAGCGTTCCGGGCAGCGGGTAGAACCAGGCAGAGAATTCCCGGCTAGCAGCTTCCCTGTGGCGGGGAAGTGCAAAGGTACACGTTTTCGGCCGAAAACGCGTTTTCCCGCGAAAACGCACACCACGGCTCTTTCTGAGAAAAAGCAAGCACGGAGGACGAGAATCGCTTTTGCCCTGCGTAGCGTTCCGGGCAGCGGGTAGAACCAGGCAGAGAATTCCCGGCTAGCAGCTTCCCTGTGGCCGGGAAGTGCAAACGTACACGTTTTCGGCCGAAAACGCGTTTTCCCGCGAAAACGCACACCACGGCTCTTTCTGAGAAAAAGCAAGCACGGAGGACGAGAATCGCTTTTGCCCTGCGTAGTGTTCCGGGCAGCGGGTAGAACCAGGCAGAGAATTCCCGGCTAGCAGCTTCCCTATGGCCGGGAAGTGCAAACGTATACGTTTTCGGCCGAAAACGCGTTTTCCGGCGAAAACGCACACCACGGCTCTTTCTGAGAAAAAGCAAGCACGGAGGACGAGAATCGCTTTTGCCCTGCGTAGCGTTCCGGGCAGCGGGTAGAACCAGGCAGAGAATTCCCGGCTAGCAGCTTCCCTGTGGCGGGGAAGTGCAAACGTACACGTTTTCGGCCGAAAACGCGTTTTCCGGCGAAAACGCACACCACGGCTCTTTCTGAGAAAAAGCAAGCACGGAGGACGAGAATCGCTTTTGCCCTGCGTAGCGTTCCGGGCAGCGGGTAGAACCAGGCAGAGAATTCCCGGCTAGCAGCTTCCCTGTGGCCGGGAAGTGCAAACGTACACGTTTTCGGCCGAAAACGCGTTTTCCGGCGAAAACGCACACCACGGCTCTTTCTGAGAAAAAGCAAGCACGGAGGACGAGAATCGCTTTTGCCCTGCGTAGCGTTCCGGGCAGCGGGTAGAACCAGGCAGAGAATTCCCGGCTAGCAGCTTCCCTGTGGCCGGGAAGTGCAAACGTACACGTTTTCGGCCGAAAACGCGTTTACCGGCGAAAACGCACACCACGGCTCTTTGTGAGAAAAAACAAGCACGGAGGACTAAAATCGCTTTTGCCCTGCGTAGTGTTCCGGGCAGCGGGTAGAACCAGGCAGAGAATTCCCGGCTAGCAGCTTCCCTGTGGCGGGGAAGTGCAAACGTACACGTTTTCGGCCGAAAACGCGTTTTCTGGCGAAAACGCACACCACGGCTCTTTCTGAGAAAAAGCAAGCACGGAGGACGAGAATCGCTTTTGCCCTGCGTAGTGTTCCGGGCAGCGGGTAGAACCAGGCAGAGAATTCCCGGCTAGCAGCTTCCCTGTGGCCGGGAAGTGCAAACGTACACGTTTTCGGCCGAAAACGCGTTTTCTGGCGAAAACGCACACCACGGCTCTTTCTGAGAAAAAGCAAGCACGGAGGACGAGAATCGCTTTTGCCCTGCGTAGTGTTCCGGGCAGCGGGTAGAACCAGGCAGAGAATTCCCGGCTAGCAGCTTCCCTGTGGCCGGGAAGTGCAAACGTACACGTTTTCGGCCGAAAACGCGCTTTCCCGCGAAAACGCACACCACGGCTCTTTCTGAGAAAAAGCAAGCACGGAGGACGAGAATCGCTTTTGCCCTGCGTAGCGTTCCGGGCAGCGGGTAGAACCAGGCAGAGAATTCCCGGCTAGCAGCTTCCCTGTGGCGGGCAAGTGCAAACGTACACGTTTTCGGCCGAAAACGCGTTTTCTGGCGAAAACGCACACCACGGCTCTTTCTGAGAAAAAGCAAGCACGGAGGACGAGAATCGCTTTTGCCCTGCGTAGTGTTCAGGGCAGCGGGTAGAACCAGGCAGAGAATTCCCGGCTAGCAGCTTCCCTGTGGCCGGGAAGTGCAAACGTACACGTTTTCGCCGAAAACGCGTTTTCCGGCGAAAACGCACACCACGGCTCTTTCTGAGAAAAAGCAAGCACGGAGGACGAGAATCGCTTTTGCCCTGCGTAGCGTTCCGGGCAGCGGGTAGAACCAGGCAGAGAATTCCCGGCTAGCAGCTTCCCTGTGGCCGGGAAGTGCAAACGTACACGTTTTCGGCCGAAAACGCGTTTTCCGGCGAAAACGCACACCACGGCTCTTTCTGAGAAAAAGCAAGCACGGAGGACGAGAATCGCTTTTGCCCTGCGTAGCGTTCCGGGCAGCGGGTAGAACCAGGCAGAGAATTCCCGGCTAGCAGCTTCCCTGTGGCGGGGAAGTGCAAACGTACACGTTTTCGGCCGAAAACGCGTTTTCCGGCGAAAACGCACACCACGGCTCTTTCTGAGAAAAAGCAAGCACGGAGGACGAGAATCGCTTTTGCCCTGCGTAGTGTTCCGGGCAGCGGGTAGAACCAGGCAGAGAATTCCCGGCTAGCAGCTTCCCTGTGGCCGGGAAGTGCAAACGTACACGTTTTCGCCGAAAACGCGTTTTCCGGCGAAAACGCACACCACGGCTCTTTCTGAGAAAGAGCAAGCACGGAGGACGAGAATCGCTTTTGCCCTGCGTAGCGTTCCGGGCAGCGGGTAGAACCAGGCAGAGAATTCCCGGCTAGCAGCTTCCCTGTGGCCGGGAAGTGCAAACGTACACGTTTTCGGCCGAAAACGCGTTTTCCGGCGAAAACGCACACCACGGCTCTTTCTGAGAAAAAGCAAGCACGGAGGACGAGAATCGCTTTTGCCTTGCGTAGCGTTCCGGGCAGCGGGTAGAACCAGGCAGAGAATTCCCGGCTAGCAGCTTCCCTGTGGCCGGGAAGTGCAAACGTACACGTTTTCGGCCGAAAACGCGTTTTCCGGCGAAAACGCACACCACGGCTCTTTCTGAGAAAAAGCAAGCACGGAGGACGAGAATCGCTTTTGCCCTGCGTAGCGTTCCGGGCAGCGGGTAGAACCAGGCAGAGAATTCCCGGCTAGCAGCTTCCCTGTGGCGGGGAAGTGCAAACGTACACGTTTTCGGCCGAAAACGCGTTTTCCGGCGAAAACGCACACCACGGCTCTTTCTGAGAAAAAGCAAGCACGGAGGACGAGAATCGCTTTTGCCCTGCGTAGCGTTCCGGGCAGCGGGTAGAACCAGGCAGAGAATTCCCGGCTAGCAGCTTCCCTGTGGCCGGGAAGTGCAAACGTACACGTTTTCGGCCGAAAACGCGTTTTCCGGCGAAAACGCACACCACGGCTCTTTCTGAGAAAAAGCAAGCACGGAGGACGAGAATCGCTTTTGCCCTGCGTAGCGTTCCGGGCAGTGGGTAGAACCAGGCAGAGAATTCCCGGCTAGCAGCTTCCCTGTGGCGGGGAAGTGCAAACGTACACGTTTTCGGCCGAAAACGCGTTTTCCGGCGAAAACGCACACCACGGCTCTTTCTGAGAAAAAGCAAGCACGGAGGACGAGAATCGCTTTTGCCCTGCGTAGCGTTCCGGGCAGCGGGTAGAACCAGGCAGAGAATTCCCGGCTAGCAGCTTCCCTGTGGCGGGGAAGTGCAAACGTACACGTTTTCGGCCGAAAACGCGTTTTCCGGCGAAAACGCACACCACGGCTCTTTCTGAGAAAAAGCAAGCACGGAGGACGAGAATCGCTTTTGCCCTGCGTAGCGTTCCGGGCAGCGGGTAGAACCAGGCAGAGAATTCCCGGCTAGCAGCTGCCCTGTGGCCGGGAAGTGCAAACGTACACGTTTTCGGCCGAAAACGCGTTTTCCGGCGAAAACGCACACCACGGCTCTTTCTGAGAAAAAGCAAGCACGGAGGACGAGAATCGCTTTTGCCCTGCGTAGCGTTCCGGGCAGCGGGTAGAACCAGGCAGAGAATTCCCGGCTAGCAGCTTCCCTGTGGCGGGGAAGTGCAAACGTACACGTTTTCGGCCGAAAACGCGTTTTCCCGCGAAAACGCACACCACGGCTCTTTCTGAGAAAAAGCAAGCACGGAGGACGAGAATCGCTTTTGCCCTGCGTAGCGTTCCGGGCAGCGGGTAGAACCAGGCAGAGAATTCCCGGCTAGCAGCTTCCCTGTGGCCGGGAAGTGCAAACGTACACGTTTTCGGCCGAAAACGCGTTTTCCCGCGAAAACGCACACCACGGCTCTTTCTGAGAAAAAGCAAGCACGGAGGACGAGAATCGCTTTTGCCCTGCGTAGCGTTCCTGGCAGCGGGTAGAACCAGGCAGAGAATTCCCGGCTAGCAGCTTCCCTGTGGCCGGGAAGTGCAAACGTACACGTTTTCGGCCCAAAACGCGTTTTCTGGCGAAAACGCACACCACGGCTCTTTCTGAGAAAAAGCAAGCACGGAGGACGAGAATCGCTTTTGCCCTGCGTAGTGTTCAGGGCAGCGGGTAGAACCAGGCAGAGAATTCCCGGCTAGCAGCTTCCCTGTGGCCGGGAAGTGCAAATGTACACGTTTTCGGCCGAAAACGCGTTTTCCGGCGAAAACGCACACCACGGCTCTTTCTGGGAAAAAGCAAGCACGGAGGACGAGAATCGCTTTTGCCCTGCGTAGCGTTCCGGGCAGCGGGTAGAACCAGGCAGAGAATTCCCGGCTAGCAGCTTCCCTGTGGCCGGGAAGTGCAAACGTACACGTTTTCGGCCGAAAACGCGTTTTCCGGCGAAAACGCACACCACGGCTCTTTCTGAGAAAAAGCAAGCACGGAGGACGAGAATCGCTTTTGCCCTGCGTAGCGTTCCGGGCAGCGGGTAGAACCAGGCAGAGAATTCCCGGCTAGCAGCTTCCCTGTGGCCGGGAAGTGCAAACGTACACGTTTTCGGCCGAAAACGCGTTTTCCGGCGAAAACGCACACCACGGCTCTTTCTGGGAAAAAGCAAGCACGGAGGACGAGAATCGCTTTTGCCCTGCGTAGCGTTCCGGGCAGCGGGTAGAACCAGGCAGAGAATTCCCGTCTAGCAGCTTCCCTGTGGCGGGGAAGTGCAAACGTACACGTTTTCGGCCGAAAACGCGTTTTCCGGCGAAAACGCACACCACGGCTCTTTCTGAGAAAAAGCAAGCACGGAGGACGAGAATCGCTTTTGCCCTGCGTAGTGTTATGAGCAGTGGGTAGAACCAGGCAGAGAATTCCCGGCTAGCAGCTTCCCTGTGGCGGGGAAGTGCAAACGTACACGTTTTCGGCCGAAAACGCGTTTTCCGGCGAAAACGCACACCACGGCTCTTTCTGAGAAAAAGCAAGCACGGAGGACGAGAATCGCTTTTGCCCTGCGTAGCGTTCCGGGCAGCGGGTAGAACCAGGCAGAGAATTCCCGGCTAGCAGCTTCCCTGTGGCCGGGAAGTGCAAACGTACACGTTTTCGGCCGAAAACGCGTTTTCCGGCGAAAACGCACACCACGGCTCTTTCTGAGAAAAAGCAAGCACGGAGGACGAGAACCGCTTTTGCCCTGCGTAGCGTTCCGGGCAGCGGGTAGAACCAGGCAGAGAATTCCCGGCTAGCAGCTTCCCTGTGGCGGGGAAGTGCAAACGTACACGTTTTCGGCCGAAAACGCGTTTTCCCGCGAAAACGCACACCACGGCTCTTTCTGAGAAAAAGCAAGCACGGAGGACGAGAATCGCTTTTGCCCTGCGTAGCGTTCCTGGCAGCGGGTAGAACCAGGCAGAGAATTCCCGGCTAGCAGCTTCCCTGTGGCCGGGAAGTGCAAACGTACACGTTTTCGGCCGAAAACGCGTTTTCCGGCGAAAACGCACACCACGGCTCTTTCTGAGAAAAAGCAAGCACGGAGGACGAGAATCGCTTTTGCCCTGCGTAGCGTTCCGGGCAGCGGGTAGAACCAGGCAGAGAATTCCCGGCTAGCAGCTTCCCTGTGGCGGGGAATTGCAAACGTACACGTTTTCGGCCGAAAACGCGTTTTCCGGCGAAAACGCACACCACGGCTCTTTCTGAGACAAAGCAAGCACGGAGGACGAGAATCGCTTTTTCCCTGCGTAGCGTTCCGGGCAGCGGGTAGAACCAGGCAGAGAATTCCCGGCTAGCAGCTTCCCTGTGGCCGGGAAGTGCAAACGTACACGTTTTCGGCCGAAAACGCCTTTTCTGGCGAAAACGCACACCACGGCTCTTTCTGAGATAAAGCAAGCACGGAGGACGAGAATCGCTTTTGCCCTGCGTAGCGTTCCGGGCAGCGGGTAGAACCAGGCAGAGAATTCCCGGCTAGCAGCTTCCCTGTGGCGGGGAAGTGCAAACGTACACGTTTTCGGCCGAAAACGCGTTTTCCGGCGAAAACGCACACCACGGCTCTTTCTGAGAAAAAGCAAGCACGGAGGACGAGAATCGCTTTTGCCCTGCGTAGCGTTCTGAGCAGCGGGTAGAACCAGGCAGAGAATTCCCGGCTAGCAGCTTCCCTGTGGCCGGGAAGTGCAAACGTACACGTTTTCGGCCGAAAACGCGTTTTCCGGCGAAAAAGCACACCATGGCTCTTTCTGAGAAAAAGCAAGCACGGAGGACGAGAATCGCTTTTGCCCTGCGTAGCGTTCCGGGCAGCGGGTAGAACCAGGCAGAGAATTCCCGGCTAGCAGCTTCCCTGTGGCCGGGAAGTGCAAACGTACACGTTTTCGGCCGAAAACGCGTTTTCCCGCGAAAACTCACACCACGGCTCTTTCTGAGAAAAAGCAAGCACGGAGGACGAGAATCGCTTTTGCCCTGCGTAGCGTTCCGGGCAGCGGGTAGAACCAGGCAGAGAATTCCCGGCTAGCAGCTTCCCTGTGGCCGGGAAGTGCAAACGTACACGTTTTCGGCCGAAAACGCGTTTTCCGGCGAAAACGCACACCACGGCTCTTTCTGAGAAAAAGCAAGCACGGAGGACGAGAATCGCTTTTGCCCTGCGTAGCGTTCCGGGCAGCGGGTAGAACCAGGCAGAGAATTCCCGGCTAGCAGCTGCCCTGTGGCCGGGAAGTGCAAACGTACACGTTTTCGGCCGAAAACGCGTTTACCGGCGAAAACGCACACCACGGCTCTTTCTGAGAAAAAGCAAGCACGGAGGACGAGAATCGCTTTTGCCCTGCGTAGCGTTCCGGGCAGCGGGTAGAACCAGGCAGAGAATTCCCGGCTAGCAGCTTCCCTGTGGCCGGGAAGTGCAAACGTACACGTTTTCGGCCGAAAACGCGTTTTCCGGCGAAAACGCACACCACGGCTCTTTCTGAGAAAAAGCAAGCACGGAGGACGAGAATCGCTTTTGCCCTGCGTAGCGTTCCGGGCAGCGGGTAGAACCAGGCAGAGAATTCCCGGCTAGCAGCTGCCCTCTGGCCGGGAAGTGCAAACGTACACGTTTTCGGCCGAAAACGCGTTTTCCGGCGAAAACGCACACCACGGCTCTTTCTGAGAAAAAGCAAGCACGGAGGACGAGAATCGCTTTTGCCCTGCGTAGCGTTCCGGGCAGCGGGTAGAACCAGGCAGAGAATTCCCGGCTAGCAGCTTCCCTGTGGCCGGGAAGTGCAAACGTACACGTTTTCGGCCGAAAACGCCTTATCTGGCGAAAACGCACACCACGGCTCTTTCTGAGAAAAAGCAAGCACGGAGGACGAGAATCGCTTTTGCCCTGCGTAGCGTTCCGGGCAGCGGGTAGAACCAGGCAGAGAATTCCCGGCTAGCAGCTTCCCTGTGGCGGGGAAGTGCAAACGTACACGTTTTCGGCCGAAAACGCGTTTTCCGGCGAAAAAGCACACCACGGCTCTTTCTGAGAAAAAGCAAGCACGGAGGACGAGAATCGCTTTTGCCCTGCGTAGCGTTCCGGGCAGCGGGTATAACCAGGCAGAGAATTCCCCGGCTAGCAGCTTCCCTGTGGCCGGGAAGTGCAAACGTACACGTTTTCGGCCGAAAACGCGTTTTCCGGCGAAAACGCACACCACGGCTCTTTCTGAGAAAAAGCAAGCACGGAGGACGAGAATCGCTTTTGCCCTGTGTAGCGTTCCGGGCAGCGGGTAGAACCAGGCAGAGAATTCCCGGCTAGCAGCTTCCCTGTGGCCGGGAAGTGCAAACGTACACGTTTTCGGCCGAAAACGCGTTTTCCGGCGAAAACGCACACCACGGCTCTTTCTGAGAAAAAGCAAGCACGGAGGACGAGAATCGCTTTTGCCCTGCGTAGCGTTCCGGGCAGCGGGTAGAACCAGGCAGAGAATTCCCGGCTAGCAGCTTCCCTGTGGCGGGGAAGTGCAATCGTACACGTTTTCGGCCGAAAACGCGTTTTCCGGCGAAAACGCACACCACGGCTCTTTCTGAGAAATAGCAAGCACGGAGGACGAGAATCGCTTTTGCCCTGCGTAGCGTTCCGGGCAGCGGGTAGAACCAGGCAGAGAATTCCCGGCTAGCAGCTTCCCTGTGGCCGGGAAGTGCAAACGTACACGTTTTCGGCCGAAAACGCGTTTACCGGCGAAAACGCACACCACGGCTCTTTCTGAGAAAAAGCAAGCACGGAGGACGAGAATCGCTTTTGCCCTGCGTAGCGTTCCGGGCAGCGGGTAGAACCAGGCAGAGAATTCCCGGCTAGCAGCTTCCCTGTGGCGGGGAAGTGCAATCGTACACGTTTTCGGCCGAAAACGCGTTTTCCGGCGAAAACGCACACCACGGCTCTTTCTGAGAAATAGCAAGCACGGAGGACGAGAATCGCTTTTGCCCTGCGTAGCGTTCCGGGCAGCGGGTAGAACCAGGCAGAGAATTCCCGGCTAGCAGCTTCCCTGTGGCCGGGAAGTGCAAACGTACACGTTTTCGGCCGAAAACGCGTTTACCGGCGAAAACGCACACCACGGCTCTTTCTGAGAAAAAGCAAGCACGGAGGACGAGAATCGCTTTTGCCCTGCGTAGCGTTCCGGGCAGCGGGTAGAACCAGGCAGAGAATTCCCGGCTAGCAGCTTCCCTGTGGCGGGGAAGTGCAAACGTACACGTTTTCGGCCGAAAACGCGTTTTCTGGCGAAAACGCACACCACGGCTCTTTCTGAGAAAAAGCAAGCACGGAGGACGAGAATCGCTTTTGCCCTGCGTAGTGTTCCGGGCAGCGGGTAGAACCAGGCAGAGAATTCCCGGCTAGCAGCTTCCCTGTGGCCGGGAAGTGCAAATGTACACGTTTTCGCCGAAAACGCGTTTTCCGGCGAAAACGCACACCACGGCTCTTTCTGAGAAAAAGCAAGCACGGAGGACGAGAATCGCTTTTGCCCTGCGTAGCGTTCCGGGCAGCGGGTAGAACCAGGCAGAGAATTCCCGTCTAGCAGCTTCCCTGTGGCGGGGAAGTGCAAACGTACACGTTTTCGGCCGAAAACGCGTTTTCCGGCGAAAAAGCACACCATGGCTCTTTCTTAGAAAAAGCAAGCACGGAGGACGAGAATCGCTTTTGCCCTGCGTAGCGTTCCGGGCAGCGGGTAGAACCAGGCAGAGAATTCCCGGCTAGCAGCTTCCCTGTGGCCGGGAAGTGCAAACGTACACGTTTTCGGCCGAAAACGCGTTTTCCGGCGAAAACGCACACCACGGCTCTTTCTGAGAAAAAGCAAGCACGGAGGACGAGAATAGCTTTTGCCCTGCGTGGCGTTCCTGGCAGCGGGTAGAACCAGGCAGAGAATTCCCGTCTAGCAGCTTCCCTGTGGCCGGGAAGTGCAAACGTACACGTTTTCGGCCGAAAACGCGTTTTCCGGCGAAAACGCACACCACGGCTCTTTCTGAGAAAAAGCAAGCACGGAGGACGAGAATCGCTTTTGCCCTGCGTAGCGTTCCGGGCATCGGGTAGAACCAGGCAGAGAATTACCGACTAGCAGCTTCCCTGTGGCCGGGAAGTGCAAACGTACACGTTTTCGGCCGAAAACGTGTTTTCCGGCGAAAACGCACACCACGGCTCTTTCTGAGAAAAAGCAAGCACGGAGGACGAGAATCGCTTTTGCCCTGCGTAGCGTTCCGGGCAGCGGGTAGAACCAGGCAGAGAATTCCCGGCTAGCAGCTTCCCTGTGGCCGGGAAGTGCAAACGTACACGTTTTCGCCGAAAACGCGTTTTCCGGCGAAAACGCACACCACGGCTCTTTCTGAGAAAAAGCAAGCACGGAGGACGAGAATCGCTTTTGCCCTGTGTAGCGTTCCGGGCAGCGGGTAGAACCAGGCAGAGAATTCCCGGCTAGCAGCTTCCCTGTGGCCGGGAAGTGCAAACGTACACGTTTTCGGCCGAAAACGCGTTTTCCGGCGAAAAAGCACACCACGGCTCTTTCTGAGAAAAAGCAAGCACGGAGGACGAGAATCGCTTTTGCCCTGCGTAGCGTTCCGGGCAGCGGGTATAACCAGGCAGAGAATTCCCGGCTAGCAGCTTCCCTGTGGCCGGGAAGTGCAAACGTACACGTTTTCGGCCGAAAACGCGTTTTCCCGCGAAAACGCACACCACGGCTCTTTCTGAGAAAAAGCAAGCACGGAGGACGAGAATCGCTTTTGCCCTGTGTAGCGTTCCGGGCAGCGGGTAGAACCAGGCAGAGAATTCCCGGCTAGCAGCTTCCCTGTGGCCGGGAAGTGCAAACGTACACGTTTTCGGCCGAAAACGCGTTTTCCCGCGAAAACGCACACCACGGCTCTTTCTGAGAAAAAGCAAGCACGGAGGACGAGAATCGCTTTTGCCCTGCGTAGCGTTCCGGGCAGCGGGTAGAACCAGGCAGAGAATTCCCGGCTAGCAGCTTCCCTGTGGCGGGGAAGTGCAATCGTACACGTTTTCGGCCGAAAACGCGTTTTCCGGCGAAAACGCACACCACGGCTCTTTCTGAGAAAAAGCAAGCACGGAGGACGAGAATCGCTTTTGCCCTGCGTAGCGTTCCGGGCAGCGGGTAGAACCAGGCAGAGAATTCCCGGCTAGCAGCTGCCCTGTGGCCGGGAAGTGCAAACGTACACGTTTTCGGCCGAAAAAGCGTTTTCCGGCGAAAACGCACACCACGGCTCTTTCTGAGAAATAGCAAGCACGGAGGACGAGAATCGCTTTTGCCCTGCGTAGCGTTCCGGGCAGCGGGTAGAACCAGGCAGAGAATTCCCGGCTAGCAGCTTCCCTGTGGCCGGGAAGTGCAAACGTACACGTTTTCGGCCGAAAACGCGTTTACCGGCGAAAACGCACACCACGGCTCTTTCTGAGAAAAAGCAAGCACGGAGGACGAGAATCGCTTTTGCCCTGCGTAGCGTTCCGGGCAGCGGGTAGAACCAGGCAGAGAATTCCCGGCTAGCAGCTTCCCTGTGGCCGGGAAGTGCAAACGTACACGTTTTCGGCCGAAAACGCGTTTTCTGGCGAAAACGCACACCACGGCTCTTTCTGAGAAAAAGCAAGCACGGAGGACGAGAATCGCTTTTGCCCTGCGTAGTGTTCCGGGCAGCGGGTAGAACCAGGCAGAGAATTCCCGGCTAGCAGCTTCCCTGTGGCCGGGAAGTGCAAATGTACACGTTTTCGCCGAAAACGCGTTTTCCGGCGAAAACGCACACCACGGCTCTTTCTGAGAAAAAGCAAGCACGGAGGACGAGAATCGCTTTTGCCCTGCGTAGCGTTCCGGGCAGCGGGTAGAACCAGGCAGAGAATTCCCGGCTAGCAGCTTCCCTGTGGCGGGGAAGTGCAAACGTACACGTTTTCGGCCGAAAACGCGTTTTCTGGCGAAAACGCACACCACGGCTCTTTCTGAGAAAAAGCAAGCACGGAGGACGAGAATCGCTTTTGCCCTGCGTAGTGTTCCGGGCAGCGGGTAGAACCAGGCAGAGAATTCCCGGCTAGCAGCTTCCCTGTGGCGGGGAAGTGCAAACGTACACGTTTTCGGCCGAAAACGCGTTTTCCGGCGAAAACGCACACCACGGCTCTTTCTGAGAAAAAGCAAGCACGGAGGACGAGAATCGCTTTTGCCCTGCGTAGCGTTCCGGGCAGCGGGTAGAACCAGGCAGAGAATTCCCGGCTAGCAGCTTCCCTGTGGCCGGGAAGTGCAAACGTACAGGTTTTCGGCCGAAAACGCGTTTTCCCGCGAAAACTCACACCACGGCTCTTTCTGAGAAAAAGCAAGCACGGAGGACGAGAATCGCTTTTGCCCTGCGTAGCGTTCCGGGCAGCGGGTAGAACCAGGCAGAGAATTCCCGGCTAGCAGCTTCCCTGTGGCCGGGAAGTGCAAACGTACACGTTTTCGGCCGAAAACGCGTTTACCGGCGAAAACGCACACCACGGCTCTTTCTGAGAAAAAGCAAGCACGGAGGACGAGAACCGCTTTTGCCCTGCGTAGCGTTCCGGGCAGCGGGTAGAACCAGGCAGAGAATTCCCGGCTAGCAGCTTCCCTGTGGCCGGGAAGTGCAAACGTACACGTTTTCGGCCGAAAAAGCGTTTTCTGGCGAAAACGCACACCACGGCTCTTTCTGGGAAAAAGCAAGCACGGAGGACGAGAACCGCTTTTGCCCTGCGTAGCGTTCCGGGCAGCGGGTAGAACCAGGCAGAGAATTCCCGTCTAGCAGCTTCCCTGTGGCGGGGAAGTGCAAACGTACACGTTTTCGGCCGAAAACGCGTTTTCCGGCGAAAAAGCACACCATGGCTCTTTCTTAGAAAAAGCAAGCACGGAGGACGAGAATCGCTTTTGCCCTGCGTAGCGTTCCGGGCAGCGGGTAGAACCAGGCAGAGAATTCCCGGCTAGCAGCTTCCCTGTGGCCGGGAAGTGCAAACGTACACGTTTTCGGCCGAAAACGCGTTTTCCGGCGAAAACGCACACCACGGCTCTTTCTGAGAAAAAGCAAGCACGGAGGACGAGAATCGCTTTTGCCCTGCGTAGCGTTCCTGGCAGCGGGTAGAACCAGGCAGAGAATTCCCGTCTAGCAGCTTCCCTGTGGCCGGGAAGTGCAAACGTACACGTTTTCGGCCGAAAACGCGTTTTCCGGCGAAAACGCACACCACGGCTCTTTCTGAGAAAAAGCAAGCACGGAGGACGAGAATCGCTTTTGCCCTGCGTAGCGTTCCGGGCATCGGGTAGAACCAGGCAGAGAATTACCGACTAGCAGCTTCCCTGTGGCCGGGAAGTGCAAACGTACACGTTTTCGGCCGAAAACGTGTTTTCCGGCGAAAACGCACACCACGGCTCTTTCTGAGAAAAAGCAAGCACGGAGGACGAGAATCGCTTTTGCCCTGCGTAGCGTTCCGGGCAGCGGGTAGAACCAGGCAGAGAATTCCCGGCTAGCAGCTTCCCTGTGGCCGGGAAGTGCAAACGTACAGGTTTTCGGCCGAAAACGCGTTTTCTGGCGAAAACTCACACCACGGCTCTTTCTGAGAAAAAGCAAGCACGGAGGACGAGAATCGCTTTTGCCCTGCGTAGCGTTCCGGGCAGCGGGTAGAACCAGGCAGAGAATTCCCGGCTAGCAGCTTCCCTGTGGCCGGGAAGTGCAAACGTACACGTTTTCGGCCGAAAACGCGTTTTCCGGCGAAAACGCACACCACGGCTCTTTCTGAGAAAAAGCAAGCACGGAGGACGAGAATCGCTTTTGCCCTGCGTAGCGTTCCGGGCAGCGGGTAGAACCAGGCAGAGAATTCCCGGCTAGCAGCTTCCCTGTGGCCGGGAAGTGCAAACGTACACGTTTTCGGCCGAAAACGCGTTTTCCGGCGAAAACGCACACCACGGCTCTTTCTGAGAAAAAGCAAGCACGGAGGACGAGAATCGCTTTTGCCCTGCGTAGCGTTCCGGGCAGCGGGTAGAACCAGGCAGAGAATTCCCGTCTAGCAGCTTCCCTGTGGCGGGGAAGTGCAAACGTACACGTTTTCGGCCGAAAACGCGTTTTCCGGCGAAAACGCACACCACGGCTCTTTCTGAGAAAAAGCAAGCACGGAGGACGAGAATCGCTTTTGCCCTGCGTAGCGTTCCGGGCAGCGGGTAGAACCAGGCAGAGAATTCCCGTCTAGCAGCTTCCCTGTGGCGGGGAAGTGCAAACGTACACGTTTTCGGCCGAAAACGCGTTTTCCGGCGAAAACGCACACCACGGCTCTTTCTGAGAAAAAGCAAGCACGGAGGACGAGAATCGCTTTTGCCCTGCGTAGCGTTCTGAGCAGCGGGTAGAAATAGGCAGCGAATTCCCGGCTAGCAGCTTCCCTGTGGCCAGGAAGTGCAAACGTACACGTTTTCGGCCGAAAACGCGTTTTCCGGCGAAAAAGCACACCATGGCTCTTTCTGAGAAAAAGCAAGCACGGAGGACGAGAATCGCTTTTGCCCTGCGTAGCGTTCCGGGCAGTGGGTAGAACCAGGCAGAGAATTCCCGGCTAGCAGCTTCCCTGTGGCGGGGAAGTGCAAACGTACACGTTTTCGGCCGAAAACACGTTTTCCGGCGAAAACGCACACCACGGCTCTTTCTGAGAAAAAGCAAGCACGGAGGACGAGAATCGCTTTTGCCCTGCGTAGCGTTCCGGGCAGCGGGTAGAACCAGGCAGAGAATTCCCGGCTAGCAGCTGCCCTGTGGCCGGGAAGTGCAAACGTACACGTTTTCGGCCGAAAAAGCGTTTTCCGGCGAAAACGCACACCACGGCTCTTTCTGAGAAAAAGCAAGCACGGAGGACGAGAATCGCTTTTGCCCTGCGTAGCGTTCCGGGCAGCGGGTAGAACCAGGCAGCGAATTCCCGGCTAGCAGCTTCCCTGTGGCCGGGAAGTGCAAACGTACACGTTTTCGGCCGAAAACGCGTTTTCCGGCGAAAACGCACACCACGGCTCTTTCTGAGAAAAAGCAAGCACGGAGGGCGAGAATCGCTTTTGCCCTGCGTAGCGTTCCGGGCAGCGGGTAGAACCAGGCAGAGAATTCCCGGCTAGCAGCTTCCCTGTGGCGGGGAAGTGCAAACGTACACGTTTTCGGCCGAAAACGCGTTTTCCGGCGAAAACGCACACAACGGCTCTTTCTGAGAAAAAGCAAGCACGGAGGACGAGAATCGCTTTTGCCCTGCGTAGCGTTCCGGGCAGCGGGTAGAACCAGGCAGAGAATTCCCGACTAGCAGCTTCCCTGTGGCGGGGAAGTGCAAACGTACACGTTTTCGGCCGAAAACGCGTTTTCCGGCGAAAACGCACACCACGGCTCTTTCTGAGAAAAAGCAAGCACGGAGGACGAGAATCGCTTTTGCCCTGCGTAGAGTTCCGGGCAGCGGGTAGAACCAGGCAGAGAATTCCCGGCTAGCAGCTTCCCTGTGGCGGGGAAGTGCAAACGTACATGTTTTCGCCGACAACGCGTTTTCCGGCGAAAACGCACACCACGGCTCTTTCTGAGAAAAAGCAAGCACGGAGGACGAGAATCGCTTTTGCCCTGCGTAGCGTTCCGGGCAGCGGGTAGAACCAGGCAGAGAATTCCCGGCTAGCAGCTTCCCTCAGGCCGGGAAGTGCAAACGTACACGTTTTCGCCGAAAACACGTTTTCCGGCGAAAACGCACACCACGGCTCTTTCTGAGAAAAAGCAAGCACGGAGGACGAGAATCGCTTTTGCCCTGTGTAGCGTTCCGGGCAGCGGGTAGAACCAGGCAGAGAATTCCCGGCTAGCAGCTTCCCTGTGGCCGGGAAGTGCAAACGTACACGTTTTCGGCCGAAAACGCGTTTACCGGCGAAAACGCACACCACGGCTCTTTCTGAGAGAAAGCAAGCACGGAGGACGAGAATCGCTTTTGCCCTGCGTAGCGTTCCGGGCAGCGGGTAGAACCAGGCAGAGAATTCCCGGCTAGCAGCTTCCCTGTGGCGGGGAAGTGCAAACGTACACGTTTTCGGCCGAAAACGCGTTTTCCGGCGAAAACGCACACCACGGCTCTTTCTGAGAAAAAGCAAGCACGGAGGACGAGAATCGCTTTTGCCCTGCGTAGCGTTCCGGGCAGCGGGTAGAACCAGGCAGAGAATTCCCGGCTAGCAGCTTCCCTGTGGCGGGGAAGTGCAAACGTACACGTTTTCGGCCGAAAACGAGTTTTCTGGCGAAAACGCACACCACGGCTCTTTCTGAGAAAAAGCAAGCACGGAGGACGAGAATCGCTTTTGCCCTGCGTAGTGTTCCGGGCAGCGGGTAGAACCAGGCAGAGAATTCCCGGCTAGCAGCTTCCCTGTGGCCGGGAAGTGCAAACGTACACGTTTTCGGCCGAAAACGCGTTTTCCGGCGAAAACGCACACCACGGCTCTTTCTGAGAAAAAGCAAGCACGGAGGACGAGAATCGCTTTTGCCCTGCGTAGCGTTCCGGGCAGCGGGTAGAACCAGGCAGCGAATTGCCGGCTAGCAGCTTCCCTGTGGCCGGGAAGTGCAAACGTACACGTTTTCGGCCGAAAACGCGTTTTCCGGCGAAAACGCACACCACGGCTCTTTCTGAGAAAAAGCAAGCACGGAGGACGAGAATCGCTTTTGCCCTGCGTAGTGTTCCGGGCAGCGGGTAGAACCAGGCAGAGAATTCCCGGCGAGCAGCTTCCCTGTGGCCGGGAAGTGCAAACGTACACGTTTTCAGCCGAAAACGCGTTTTCCGGCGAAAACGCACACCACGGCTCTTTCTGAGAAAAAGCAAGCACGGAGGACGAGAATCGCTTTTGCCCTGCGTAGCGTTCCGGGCAGCGGGTAGAACCAGGCAGAGAATTCCCGGCTAGCAGCTTCCCTGTGGCGGGGAAGTGCAAACGTACACGTTTTCGGCCGAAAACGCGTTTTCCGGCAAAAACGCACACCACGGCTCTTTCTGAGAAAAAGCAAGCACGGAGGACGAGAATCGCTTTTGCCCTGCGTAGTGTTCCGGGCAGCGGGTACAACCAGGCAGAGAATTCCCGGCTAGCAGCTTCCCTGTGGCCGGGAAGTGCAAACGTACACGTTTTCGGACGAAAACGCGTTTACCGGCGAAAACGCACACCACGGCTCTTTCTGAGAAAAAGCAAGCACGGAGGACGAGAATCGCTTTTGCCCTGCGTAGCGTTCCGGGCAGCGGGTAGAACCAGGCAGAGAATTCCCGGCTAGCAGCTTCCCTGTGGCCGGGAAGTGCAAACGTACACGTTTCCGCCGAAAACGCGTTTTCCGGCGAAAACGCACAACACGGCTCTTTCTGAGAAAAAGCAAGCACGGAGGACGAGAATCGCTTTTGCCCTGCGTAGCGTTCCGGGCAGCGGGTAGAACCAGGCAGAGAATTCCCGTCTAGCAGCTTCCCTGTGGCCGGGAAGTGCAAACGTACACGTTTTCGGCCGAAAACGCGTTTTCCGGCGAAAACGCACACCACGGCTCTTTCTGAGAAAAAGCAAGCACGGAGGACGAGAATCGCTTTTGCCCTGCGTAGCGTTCCGGGCAGCGGGTAGAACCAGGCAGAGAATTCCCGGCTAGCAGCTTCCCTGTGGCCGGGAAGTGCAAACGTACACGTTTTCGGCCGAAAACGCGTTTACCGGCGAAAACGCACACCACGGCTCTTTCTGAGAAAAAGCAAGCACGGAGGACGAGAATCGCTTTTGCCCTGCGTAGCGTTGCGGGCAGCGGGTAGAACCAGGCAGAGAATTCCCGGCTAGCAGCTTCCCTGTGGCCGGGAAGTGCAAACGTACACGTTTTCGGCCGAGAACTCGTTTACCGGCGAAAACGCTCACCACGGCTCTTTCTGAGAGAAAGCAAGCACGGAGGACGAGAATCGCTTTTGCCCTGCGTAGCGTTCCGGGCAGCGGGTAGAACCAGGCAGAGAATTCCCGGCTAGCAGCTTCCCTGTGGCGGGGAAGTGCAAACGTACACGTTTTCGGCCGAAAACGCGTTTTCCGGCGAAAACGCACACCACGGCTCTTTCTGAGAAAAAGCAAGCACGGAGGACGAGAATCGCTTTGGCCCTGCGTAGCGTTCCGGGCAGCGGGTAGAACCAGGCAGAGAATTCCCGTCTAGCAGCTTCCCTGTGGCCGGGAAGTGCAAACGTACACGTTTTCGGCCGAAAACGCGTTTTCCGGCGAAAACGCACACCACGGCTCTTTCTGAGAAAAAGCAAGCACGGAGGACGAGAATCGCTTTTGCCCTGCGTAGCGTTCCGGGCAGCGGGTAGAACCAGGCAGAGAATTCCCGGCTAGCAGCTTCCCTGTGGCGGGGAAGTGCAAACTTACACGTTTTCGGCCGAAAACGCATTTACAGGCGAAAATGCACACCACGGCTCTTTCTGAGAAAAAGCAAGCACGGAGGACGAGAATCGCTTTTGCCCTGCGTAGCGTTCCGGGCAGCGGGTAGAACCAGGCAGAGAATTCCCGGCTAGCAGCTTCCCTGTGGCCGGGAAGTGCAAACGTACACGTTTTCGGCCGAAAACGCGTTTTCCGGCGAAAACGCACACCACGGCTCTTTCTGAGAAAAAGCAAGCACGGAGGACGAGAATCGCTTTTGCCCTGCGTAGCGTTCCGGGCAGCGGGTAGAACCAGGCAGAGAATTCCCGGCTAGCAGCTTCCCTGTGGCCGGGAAGTGCAAACGTACACGTTTTCGGCCGAAAACGCGTTTTCCGGCGAAAACGCACACCACGGCTCTTTCTGAGAAAAAGCAAGCACGGAGGACGAGAATCGCTTTTGCCCTGCGTAGCGTTCCGGGCAGCGGGTAGAACCAGGCAGAGAATTCCCGGCTAGCAGCTTCCCTGTGGCCGGGAAGTGCAAACGTACACGTTTTCGGCCGAAAACGCGTTTTCCGGCGAAAACGCACACCAGGGCTCTTTCTGAGAAAAAGCAAGCACGGAGGACGAGAATCGCTTTTGCCCTGCGTAGCGTTCCGGGCAGCGGGTAGAACCAGGCAGAGAATTCCCGGCTAGCAGCTTCCCTGTGGCGGGGAAGTGCAAACGTACACGTTTTCGGCCGAAAACGCGTTTTCCGGCGAAAACGCACACCACGGCTCTTTCTGAGAAAAAGCAAGCACGGAGGACGAGAATCGCTTTTGCCCTGCGTAGTGTTCCGGGCAGCGGGTACAACCAGGCAGAGAATTCCCGGCTAGCAGCTTCCCTGTGGCCGGGAAGTGCAAACGTACACGTTTTCGGACGAAAACGCGTTTACCGGCGAAAACGCACACCACGGCTCTTTCTTAGAAAAAGCAAGCACGGAGGACGAGAATCGCTTTTGCCCTGCGTAGCGTTCCGGGCAGCGGGTAGAACCAGGCAGAGAATTCCCGGCTAGCAGCTTCCCTGTGGCCGGGAAGTGCAAACGTACACGTTTTCGGCCGAGAACGCGTTTACCGGCGAAAACGCTCACCACGGCTCTTTCTGAGAGAAAGCAAGCACGGAGGACGAGAATCGCTTTTGCCCTGCGTAGCGTTCCGGGCAGCGGGTAGAACCAGGCAGAGAATTCCCGGCTAGCAGCTTCCCTGTGGCGGGGAAGTGCAAACGTACACGTTTTCGGCCGAAAACGCGTTTTCCGGCGAAAACGCACACCACGGCTCTTTCTGAGAAAAAGCAAGCACGGAGGACGAGAATCGCTTTTGCCCTGCGTAGCGTTCCGGGCAGCGGGTAGAACCAGGCAGAGAATTCCCGTCTAGCAGCTTCCCTGTGGCCGGGAAGTGCAAACGTACACGTTTTCGGCCGAAAACGCGTTTTCCGGCGAAAACGCACACCACGGCTCTTTCTGAGAAAAAGCAAGCACGGAGGACGAGAATCGCTTTTGCCCTGCGTAGCGTTCCGGGCAGCGGGTAGAACCAGGCAGCGAATTCCCGGCTAGCAGCTTCCCTGTGGCCGGGAAGAGCAAAATTACACGTTTTCGTCCGAAAACGCATTTACAGGCGAAAATGCACACCACGGCTCTTTCTGAGAAAAAGCAAGCACGGAGGACGAGAATCGCTTTTGCCCTGCGTAGCGTTCCGGGCAGCGGGTAGAACCAGGCAGAGAATTCCCGGCTAGCAGCTTCCCTGTGGCCGGGAAGTGCAAACGTACACGTTTTCGGCCGAAAACGCGTTTTCCCGCGAAAACGCACACCACGGCTCTTTCTGAGAAAAAGCAAGCACGGAGGACGAGAATCGCTTTTGCCCTGCGTAGCGTTCCGGGCAGCGGGTAGAACCAGGCAGAGAATTCCCGGCTAGCAGCTTCCCTGTGGCCGGGAAGTGCAAACGTACACGTTTTCGGCCGAAAACGCGTTTTCCGGCGAAAACGCACACCACGGCTCTTTCTGAGAAAAAGCAAGCACGGAGGACGAGAACCGCTTTTGCCCTGCGTAGCGTTCCGGGCAGCGGGTAGAACCAGGCAGAGAATTCCCGGCTAGCAGCTTCCCTGTGGCGGGGAAGTGCAAACGTACACGTTTTCGGCCGAAAACGCGTTTTCCGGCGAAAACGCACACCACGGCTCTTTCTGAGAAAAAGCAAGCACGGAGGACGAGAACCGCTTTTGCCCTGCGTAGCGTTCCGGGCAGCGGGTAGAACCAGGCAGAGAATTCCCGGCTAGCAGCTTCCCTGTGGCGGGGAAGTGCAAACGTACACGTTTTCGGCCGAAAACGCGTTTTCCGGCGAAAACGCACACCACGGCTCTTTCTGAGAAAAAGCAAGCACGGAGGACGAGAACCGCTTTTGCCCTGCGTAGCGTTCCGGGCAGCGGGTAGAACCAGGCAGAGAATTCCCGGCTAGCAGCTTCCCTGTGGCGGGGAAGTGCAAACGTACACGTTTTCGGCCGAAAACGCGTTTTCCGGCGAAAACGCACACCACGGCTCTTTCTGAGAAAAAGCAAGCACGGAGGACGAGAACCGCTTTTGCCCTGCGTAGCGTTCCGGGCAGCGGGTAGAACCAGGCAGAGAATTCCCGGCTAGCAGCTTCCCTGTGGCGGGGAAGTGCAAACGTACACGTTTTCGGCCGAAAACGCGTTTTCCGGCGAAAACGCACACCAGGGCTCTTTCTGAGAAAAAGCAAGCACGGAGGACGAGAACCGCTTTTGCCCTGCGTAGCGTTCCGGGCAGCGGGTAGAACCAGGCAGAGAATTCCCGGCTAGCAGCTTCCCTGTGGCGGGGAAGTGCAAACGTACACGTTTTCGGCCGAAAACGCGTTTTCCGGCGAAAACGCACACCAGGGCTCTTTCTGAGAAAAAGCAAGCACGGAGGACGAGAACCGCTTTTGCCCTGCGTAGCGTTCCGGGCAGCGGGTAGAACCAGGCAGAGAATTCCCGGCTAGCAGCTTCCCTGTGGCGGGGAAGTGCAAACGTACACGTTTTCGGCCGAAAACGCGTTTTCCGGCGAAAACGCACACCGCGGCTCTTTCTGAGAAAAAGCAAGCACGGAGGACGAGAACCGCTTTTGCCCTGCGTAGCGTTCCGGGCAGCGGGTAGAACCAGGCAGAGAATTCCCGGCTAGCAGCTTCCCTGTGGCGGGGAAGTGCAAACGTACACGTTTTCGGCCGAAAACGCGTTTTCCGGCGAAAACGCACACCACGGCTCTTTCTGAGAAAAAGCAAGCACGGAGGACGAGAACCGCTTTTGCCCTGCGTAGCGTTCCGGGCAGCGGGTAGAACCAGGCAGAGAATTCCCGGCTAGCAGCTTCCCTGTGGCGGGGAAGTGCAAACGTACACGTTTTCGGCCGAAAACGCGTTTTCCGGCGAAAACGCACACCAGGGCTCTTTCTGAGAAAAAGCAAGCACGGAGGACGAGAACCGCTTTTGCCCTGCGTAGCGTTCCGGGCAGCGGGTAGAACCAGGCAGAGAATTCCCGGCTAGCAGCTTCCCTGTGGCGGGGAAGTGCAAACGTACACGTTTTCGGCCGAAAACGCGTTTACCGGCGAAAACGCACACCACGGCTCTTTCTGAGAAAAAGCAAGCACGGAGGACGAGAACCGCTTTTGCCCTGCGTAGCGTTCCGGGCAGCGGGTAGAACCAGGCAGAGAATTCCCGGCTAGCAGCTTCCCTGTGGCGGGGAAGTGCAAACGTACACGTTTTCGGCCGAAAACGCGTTTTCCGGCGAAAACGCACACCACGGCTCTTTCTGAGAAAAAGCAAGCACGGAGGACGAGAACCGCTTTTGCCCTGCGTAGCGTTCCGGGCAGCGGGTAGAACCAGGCAGAGAACTCCCGGCTAGCAGCTTCCCTGTGGCGGGGAAGTGCAAACGTACACGTTTTCGGCCGAAAACGCGTTTTCCGGCGAAAACGCACACCACGGCTCTTTCTGAGAAAAAGCAAGCACGGAGGACGAGAACCGCTTTTGCCCTGCGTAGCGTTCCGGGCAGCGGGTAGAACCAGGCAGAGAATTCCCGGCTAGCAGCTTCCCTGTGGCGGGGAAGTGCAAACGTACACGTTTTCGGCCGAAAACGCGTTTTCCGGCGAAAACGCACACCACGGCTCTTTCTGAGAAAAAGCAAGCACGGAGGACGAGAACCGCTTTTGCCCTGCGTAGCGTTCCGGGCAGCGGGTAGAACCAGGCAGAGAATTCCCGGCTAGCAGCTTCCCTGTGGCGGGGAAGTGCAAACGTACACGTTTTCGGCCGAAAACGCGTTTTCCGGCGAAAACGCACACCACGGCTCTTTCTGAGAAAAAGCAAGCACGGAGGACGAGAACCGCTTTTGCCCTGCGTAGCGTTCCGGGCAGCGGGTAGAACCAGGCAGAGAATTCCCGGCTAGCAGCTTCCCTGTGGCGGGGAAGTGCAAACGTACACGTTTTCGGCCGAAAACGCGTTTTCCGGCGAAAACGCACACCACGGCTCTTTCTGAGAAAAAGCAAGCACGGAGGACGAGAACCGCTTTTGCCCTGCGTAGCGTTCCGGGCAGCGGGTAGAACCAGGCAGAGAATTCCCGGCTAGCAGCTTCCCTGTGGCGGGGAAGTGCAAACGTACACGTTTTCGGCCGAAAACGCGTTTTCCGGCGAAAACGCACACCACGGATCTTTCTGAGAAAAAGCAAGCACGGAGGACGAGAACCGCTTTTGCCCTGCGTAGCGTTCCGGGCAGCGGGTAGAACCAGGCAGAGAATTCCCGGCTAGCAGCTTCCCTGTGGCGGGGAAGTGCAAACGTACACGTTTTCGGCCGAAAACGCGTTTTCCGGCGAAAACGCACACCACGGCTCTTTCTGAGAAAAAGCAAGCACGGAGGACGAGAACCGCTTTTGCCCTGCGTAGCGTTCCGGGCAGCGGGTAGAACCAGGCAGAGAATTCCCGGCTAGCAGCTTCCCTGTGGCGGGGAAGTGCAAACGTACACGTTTTCGGCCGAAAACGCGTTTTCCGGCGAAAACGCACACCACGGCTCTTTCTGAGAAAAAGCAAGCACGGAGGACGAGAACCGCTTTTGCCCTGCGTAGCGTTCCGGGCAGCGGGTAGAACCAGGCAGAGAATTCCCGGCTAGCAGCTTCCCTGTGGCGGGGAAGTGCAAACGTACACGTTTTCGGCCGAAAACGCGTTTTCCGGCGAAAACGCACACCAGGGCTCTTTCTGAGAAAAAGCAAGCACGGAGGACGAGAACCGCTTTTGCCCTGCGTAGCATTCCGGGCAGCGGGTAGAACCAGGCAGAGAATTCCCGGCTAGCAGCTTCCCTGTGGCGGGGAAGTGCAAACGTACACGTTTTCGGCCGAAAACGCGTTTTCCGGCGAAAACGCACACCACGGCTCTTTCTGAGAAAAAGCAAGCACGGAGGACGAGAACCGCTTTTGCCCTGCGTAGCGTTCCGGGCAGCGGGTAGAACCAGGCAGAGAATTCCCGGCTAGCAGCTTCCCTGTGGCGGGGAAGTGCAAACGTACACGTTTTCGGCCGAAAACGCGTTTTCCGGCGAAAACGCACACCACGGCTCTTTCTGAGAAAAAGCAAGCACGGAGGACGAGAACCGCTTTTGCCCTGCGTAGCGTTCCGGGCAGCGGGTAGAACCAGGCAGAGAACTCCCGGCTAGCAGCTTCCCTGTGGCGGGGAAGTGCAAACGTATACGTTTTCGGCCGAAAACGCGTTTTCCGGCGAAAACGCACACCACGGCTCTTTCTGAGAAAAAGCAAGCACGGAGGACGAGAACCGCTTTTGCCCTGCGTAGCGTTCCGGGCAGCGGGTAGAACCAGGCAGAGAATTCCCGGCTAGCAGCTTCCCTGTGGCGGGGAAGTGCAAACGTACACGTTTTCGGCCGAAAACGCGTTTTCCGGCGAAAACGCACACCACGGCTCTTTCTGAGAAAAAGCAAGCACGGAGGACGAGAACCGCTTTTGCCCTGCGTAGCGTTCCGGGCAGCGGGTAGAACCAGGCAGAGAATTCCCGGCTAGCAGCTTCCCTGTGGCGGGGAAGTGCAAACGTACACGTTTTCGGCCGAAAACGCGTTTTCCGGCGAAAACGCACACCACGGCTCTTTCTGAGAAAAAGCAAGCACGGAGGACGAGAATCGCTTTTGCCCTGCGTAGCGTTCCGGGCAGCGGGTAGAACCAGGCAGAGAATTCCCGGCTAGCAGCTTCCCTGTGGCCGGGAAGTGCAAACGTACACGTTTTCGGCCGAAAACGCGTTTTCCGGCGAAAACGCACACCACGGCTCTTTCTGAGAAAAAGCAAGCACGGAGGACGAGAACCGCTTTTGCCCTGCGTAGCGTTCCGGGCAGCGGGTAGAACCAGGCAGAGAATTCCCGGCTAGCAGCTTCCCTGTGGCGGGGAAGTGCAAACGTACACGTTTTCGGCCGAAAACGCGTTTTCCCGCGAAAACGCACACCACGGCTCTTTCTGAGAAAAAGCAAGCACGGAGGACGAGAATCGCTTTTGCCCTGCGTAGCGTTCCGGGCAGCGGGTAGAACCAGGCAGAGAATTCCCGGCTAGCAGCTTCCCTGTGGCGGGGAAGTGCAAACGTACACGTTTTCGGCCGAAAACGCGTTTTCCGGCGAAAACGCACACCACGGCTCTTTCTGAGAAAAAGCAAGCACGGAGGACGAGAATCGCTTTTGCCCTGCGTAGCGTTCTGAGCAGCGGGTAGAACCAGGCAGAGAATTCCCGGCTAGCAGCTTCCCTGTGGCCGGGAAGTGCAAACGTACACGTTTTCGGCCGAAAACGCGTTTTCCGGCGAAAAAGCACACCATGGCTCTTTCTGAGAAAAAGCAAGCACGGAGGACGAGAATCGCTTTTGCCCTGCGTAGCGTTCCGGGCAGCGGGTAGAACCAGGCAGAGAATTCCCGGCTAGCAGCTTCCCTGTGGCCGGGAAGTGCAAACGTACACGTTTTCGGCCAAAAACGCGTTTTCCCGCGAAAACTCACACCACGGCTCTTTCTGAGAAAAAGCAAGCACGGAGGACGAGAATCGCTTTTGCCCTGCGTAGCGTTCCGGGCAGCGGGTAGAACCAGGCAGAGAATTCCCGGCTAGCAGCTTCCCTGTGGCCGGGAAGTGCAAACGTACACGTTTTCGGCCGAAAACGCGTTTTCCGGCGAAAACGCACACCACGGCTCTTTCTGAGAAAAAGCAAGCACGGAGGACGAGAATCGCTTTTGCCCTGCGTAGCGTTCCGGGCAGCGGGTAGAACCAGGCAGAGAATTCCCGGCTAGCAGCTTCCCTGTGGCCGGGAAGTGCAAACGTACACGTTTTCGGCCGAAAACGCGTTTACCGGCGAAAACGCACACCACGGCTCTTTCTGAGAAAAAGCAAGCACGGAGGACGAGAATCGCTTTTGCCCTGCGTAGCGTTCCGGGCAGCGGGTAGAACCAGGCAGAGAATTCCCGGCTAGCAGCTTCCCTGTGGCCGGGAAGTGCAAACGTACACGTTTTCGGCCGAAAACGCGTTTTCCGGCGAAAACGCACACCACGGCTCTTTCTGAGAAAAAGCAAGCACGGAGGACGAGAATCGCTTTTGCCCTGCGTAGCGTTCCGGGCAGCGGGTAGAACCAGGCAGAGAATTCCCGGCTAGCAGCTGCCCTCTGGCCGGGAAGTGCAAACGTACACGTTTTCGGCCGAAAACGCGTTTTCCGGCGAAAACGCACACCACGGCTCTTTCTGAGAAAAAGCAAGCACGGAGGACGAGAATCGCTTTTGCCCTGCGTAGCGTTCCGGGCAGCGGGTAGAACCAGGCAGAGAATTCCCGGCTAGCAGCTTCCCTGTGGCCGGGAAGTGCAAACGTACACGTTTTCGGCCGAAAACGCCTTATCTGGCGAAAACGCACACCACGGCTCTTTCTGAGAAAAAGCAAGCACGGAGGACGAGAATCGCTTTTGCCCTGCGTAGCGTTCCGGGCAGCGGGTAGAACCAGGCAGAGAATTCCCGGCTAGCAGCTTCCCTGTGGCGGGGAAGTGCAAACGTACACGTTTTCGGCCGAAAACGCGTTTTCCGGCGAAAAAGCACACCACGGCTCTTTCTGAGAAAAAGCAAGCACGGAGGACGAGAATCGCTTTTGCCCTGCGTAGCGTTCCGGGCAGCGGGTATAACCAGGCAGAGAATTCCCGGCTAGCAGCTTCCCTGTGGCCGGGAAGTGCAAACGTACACGTTTTCGGCCGAAAACGCGTTTTCCCGCGAAAACGCACACCACGGCTCTTTCTGAGAAAAAGCAAGCACGGAGGACGAGAATCGCTTTTGCCCTGTGTAGCGTTCCGGGCAGCGGGTAGAACCAGGCAGAGAATTCCCGGCTAGCAGCTTCCCTGTGGCCGGGAAGTGCAAACGTACACGTTTTCGGCGGAAAACGCGTTTTCCCGCGAAAACGCACACCACGGCTCTTTCTGAGAAAAAGCAAGCACGGAGGACGAGAATCGCTTTTGCCCTGCGTAGCGTTCCGGGCAGCGGGTAGAACCAGGCAGAGAATTCCCGGCTAGCAGCTTCCCTGTGGCGGGGAAGTGCAATCGTACACGTTTTCGGCCGAAAACGCGTTTTCCGGCGAAAACGCACACCACGGCTCTTTCTGAGAAAAAGCAAGCACGGAGGACGAGAATCGCTTTTGCCCTGCGTAGCGTTCCGGGCAGCGGGTAGAACCAGGCAGAGAATTCCCGGCTAGCAGCTGCCCTGTGGCCGGGAAGTGCAAACGTACACGTTTTCGGCCGAAAAAGCGTTTTCCGGCGAAAACGCACACCACGGCTCTTTCTGAGAAATAGCAAGCACGGAGGACGAGAATCGCTTTTGCCCTGCGTAGCGTTCCGGGCAGCGGGTAGAACCAGGCAGAGAATTCCCGGCTAGCAGCTTCCCTGTGGCCGGGAAGTGCAAACGTACACGTTTTCGGCCGAAAACGCGTTTACCGGCGAAAACGCACACCACGGCTCTTTCTGAGAAAAAGCAAGCACGGAGGACGAGAATCGCTTTTGCCCTGCGTAGCGTTCCGGGCAGCGGGTAGAACCAGGCAGAGAATTCCCGGCTAGCAGCTTCCCTGTGGCGGGGAAGTGCAAACGTACACGTTTTCGGCCGAAAACGCGTTTTCTGGCGAAAACGCACACCACGGCTCTTTCTGAGAAAAAGCAAGCACGGAGGACGAGAATCGCTTTTGCCCTGCGTAGTGTTCCGGGCAGCGGGTAGAACCAGGCAGAGAATTCCCGGCTAGCAGCTTCCCTGTGGCCGGGAAGTGCAAATGTACACGTTTTCGCCGAAAACGCGTTTTCCGGCGAAAACGCACACCACGGCTCTTTCTGAGAAAAAGCAAGCACGGAGGACGAGAATCGCTTTTGCCCTGCGTAGCGTTCCGGGCAGCGGGTAGAACCAGGCAGAGAATTCCCGGCTAGCAGCTTCCCTGTGGCGGGGAAGTGCAAACGTACACGTTTTCGGCCGAAAACGCGTTTTCTGGCGAAAACGCACACCACGGCTCTTTCTGAGAAAAAGCAAGCACGGAGGACGAGAATCGCTTTTGCCCTGCGTAGTGTTCCGGGCAGCGGGTAGAACCAGGCAGAGAATTCCCGGCTAGCAGCTTCCCTGTGGCGGGGAAGTGCAAACGTACACGTTTTCGGCCGAAAACGCGTTTTCCGGCGAAAACGCACACCACGGCTCTTTCTGAGAAAAAGCAAGCACGGAGGACGAGAATCGCTTTTGCCCTGCGTAGCGTTCCGGGCAGCGGGTAGAACCAGGCAGAGAATTCCCGGCTAGCAGCTTCCCTGTGGCCGGGAAGTGCAAACGTACAGGTTTTCGGCCGAAAACGCGTTTTCCCGCGAAAACTCACACCACGGCTCTTTCTGAGAAAAAGCAAGCACGGAGGACGAGAATCGCTTTTGCCCTGCGTAGCGTTCCGGGCAGCGGGTAGAACCAGGCAGAGAATTCCCGGCTAGCAGCTTCCCTGTGGCCGGGAAGTGCAAACGTACACGTTTTCGGCCGAAAACGCGTTTACCGGCGAAAACGCACACCACGGCTCTTTCTGAGAAAAAGCAAGCACGGAGGACGAGAACCGCTTTTGCCCTGCGTAGCGTTCCGGGCAGCGGGTAGAACCAGGCAGAGAATTCCCGGCTAGCAGCTTCCCTGTGGCCGGGAAGTGCAAACGTACACGTTTTCGGCCGAAAAAGCGTTTTCTGGCGAAAACGCACACCACGGCTCTTTCTGGGAAAAAGCAAGCACGGAGGACGAGAATCGCTTTTGCCCTGCGTAGCGTTCCGGGCAGCGGGTAGAACCAGGCAGAGAATTCCCGTCTAGCAGCTTCCCTGTGGCGGGGAAGTGCAAACGTACACGTTTTCGGCCGAAAACGCGTTTTCCGGCGAAAAAGCACACCATGGCTCTTTCTTAGAAAAAGCAAGCACGGAGGACGAGAATCGCTTTTGCCCTGCGTAGCGTTCCGGGCAGCGGGTAGAACCAGGCAGAGAATTCCCGGCTAGCAGCTTCCCTGTGGCCGGGAAGTGCAAACGTACACGTTTTCGGCCGAAAACGCGTTTTCCGGCGAAAACGCACACCACGGCTCTTTCTGAGAAAAAGCAAGCACGGAGGACGAGAATCGCTTTTGCCCTGCGTAGCGTTCCTGGCAGCGGGTAGAACCAGGCAGAGAATTCCCGTCTAGCAGCTTCCCTGTGGCCGGGAAGTGCAAACGTACACGTTTTCGGCCGAAAACGCGTTTTCCTGCGAAAACGCACACCACGGCTCTTTCTGAGAAAAAGCAAGCACGGAGGACGAGAATCGCTTTTGCCCTGCGTAGCGTTCCGGGCATCGGGTAGAACCAGGCAGAGAATTACCGACTAGCAGCTTCCCTGTGGCCGGGAAGTGCAAACGTACACGTTTTCGGCCGAAAACGTGTTTTCCGGCGAAAACGCACACCACGGCTCTTTCTGAGAAAAAGCAAGCACGGAGGACGAGAATCGCTTTTGCCCTGCGTAGCGTTCCGGGCAGCGGGTAGAACCAGGCAGAGAATTCCCGGCTAGCAGCTTCCCTGTGGCCGGGAAGTGCAAACGTACACGTTTTCGCCGAAAACGCGTTTTCCGGCGAAAACGCACACCACGGCTCTTTCTGAGAAAAAGCAAGCACGGAGGACGAGAATCGCTTTTGCCCTGTGTAGCGTTCCGGGCAGCGGGTAGAACCAGGCAGAGAATTCCCGGCTAGCAGCTTCCCTGTGGCCGGGAAGTGCAAACGTACACGTTTTCGGCCGAAAACGCGTTTTCCGGCGAAAAAGCACACCACGGCTCTTTCTGAGAAAAAGCAAGCACGGAGGACGAGAATCGCTTTTGCCCTGCGTAGCGTTCCGGGCAGCGGGTATAACCAGGCAGAGAATTCCCGGCTAGCAGCTTCCCTGTGGCCGGGAAGTGCAAACGTACACGTTTTCGGCCGAAAACGCGTTTTCCCGCGAAAACGCACACCACGGCTCTTTCTGAGAAAAAGCAAGCACGGAGGACGAGAATCGCTTTTGCCCTGTGTAGCGTTCCGGGCAGCGGGTAGAACCAGGCAGAGAATTCCCGGCTAGCAGCTTCCCTGTGGCCGGGAAGTGCAAACGTACACGTTTTCGGCCGAAAACGCGTTTTCCCGCGAAAACGCACACCACGGCTCTTTCTGAGAAAAAGCAAGCACGGAGGACGAGAATCGCTTTTGCCCTGCGTAGCGTTCCGGGCAGCGGGTAGAACCAGGCAGAGAATTCCCGGCTAGCAGCTTCCCTGTGGCGGGGAAGTGCAATCGTACACGTTTTCGGCCGAAAACGCGTTTTCCGGCGAAAACGCACACCACGGCTCTTTCTGAGAAAAAGCAAGCACGGAGGACGAGAACCGCTTTTGCCCTGCGTAGCGTTCCGGGCAGCGGGTAGAACCAGGCAGAGAATTCCCGGCTAGCAGCTGCCCTGTGGCCGGGAAGTGCAAACGTACACGTTTTCGGCCGAAAAAGCGTTTTCCGGCGAAAACGCACACCACGGCTCTTTCTGAGAAATAGCAAGCACGGAGGAAGAGAATCGCTTTTGCCCTGCGTAGCGTTCCGGGCAGCGGGTAGAACCAGGCAGAGAATTCCCGGCTAGCAGCTTCCCTGTGGCCGGGAAGTGCAAACGTACACGTTTTCGGCCGAAAACGCGTTTACCGGCGAAAACGCACACCACGGCTCTTTCTGAGAAAAAGCAAGCACGGAGGACGAGAATCGCTTTTGCCCTGCGTAGCGTTCCGGGCAGCGGGTAGAACCAGGCAGAGAATTCCCGGCTAGCAGCTTCCCTGTGGCGGGGAAGTGCAAACGTACACGTTTTCGGCCGAAAACGCGTTTTCCGGCGAAAACGCACACCACGGCTCTTTCTGAGAAAAAGCAAGCACGGAGGACGAGAATCGCTTTTGCCCTGCGTAGTGTTCCGGGCAGCGGGTAGAACCAGGCAGAGAATTCCCGGCTAGCAGCTTCCCTGTGGCGGGGAAGTGCAAACGTACACGTTTTCGGCCGAAAACGCGTTTTCTGGCGAAAACGCACACCACGGCTCTTTCTGAGAAAAAGCAAGCACGGAGGACGAGAACCGCTTTTGCCCTGCGTAGTGTTCCGGGCAGCGGGTAGAACCAGGCAGAGAATTCCCGGCTAGCAGCTTCCCTGTGGCGGGGAAGTGCAAACGTACACGTTTTCGGCCGAAAACGCGTTTTCCGGCGAAAACGCACACCACGGCTCTTTCTGAGAAAAAGCAAGCACGGAGGACGAGAATCGCTTTTGCCCTGCGTAGCGTTCCGGGCAGCGGGTAGAACCAGGCAGAGAATTCCCGGCTAGCAGCTTCCCTGTGGCCGGGAAGTGCAAACGTACAGGTTTTCGGCCGAAAACGCGTTTTCCCGCGAAAACTCACACCACGGCTCTTTCTGAGAAAAAGCAAGCACGGAGGACGAGAATCGCTTTTGCCCTGCGTAGCGTTCCGGGCAGCGGGTAGAACCAGGCAGAGAATTCCCGGCTAGCAGCTTCCCTGTGGCCGGGAAGTGCAAACGTACACGTTTTCGGCCGAAAACGCGTTTACCGGCGAAAACGCACACCACGGCTCTTTCTGAGAAAAAGCAAGCACGGAGGACGAGAACCGCTTTTGCCCTGCGTAGCGTTCCGGGCAGCGGGTAGAACCAGGCAGAGAATTCCCGGCTAGCAGCTTCCCTGTGGCCGGGAAGTGCAAACGTACACGTTTTCGGCCGAAAAAGCGTTTTCTGGCGAAAACGCACACCACGGCTCTTTCTGGGAAAAAGCAAGCACGGAGGACGAGAATCGCTTTTGCCCTGCGTAGCGTTCCGGGCAGCGGGTAGAACCAGGCAGAGAATTCCCGTCTAGCAGCTTCCCTGTGGCGGGGAAGTGCAAACGTACACGTTTTCGGCCGAAAACGCGTTTTCCGGCGAAAAAGCACACCATGGCTCTTTCTTAGAAAAAGCAAGCACGGAGGACGAGAATCGCTTTTGCCCTGCGTAGCGTTCCGGGCAGCGGGTAGAACCAGGCAGAGAATTCCCGGCTAGCAGCTTCCCTGTGGCCGGGAAGTGCAAACGTACACGTTTTCGGCCGAAAACGCGTTTTCCGGCGAAAACGCACACCACGGCTCTTTCTGAGAAAAAGCAAGCACGGAGGACGAGAATCGCTTTTGCCCTGCGTAGCGTTCCTGGCAGCGGGTAGAACCAGGCAGAGAATTCCCGTCTAGCAGCTTCCCTGTGGCCGGGAAGTGCAAACGTACACGTTTTCGGCCGAAAACGCGTTTTCCGGCGAAAACGCACACCACGGCTCTTTCTGAGAAAAAGCAAGCACGGAGGACGAGAATCGCTTTTGCCCTGCGTAGCGTTCCGGGCATCGGGTAGAACCAGGCAGAGAATTACCGACTAGCAGCTTCCCTGTGGCCGGGAAGTGCAAACGTACACGTTTTCGGCCGAAAACGTGTTTTCCGGCGAAAACGCACACCACGGCTCTTTCTGAGAAAAAGCAAGCACGGAGGACGAGAATCGCTTTTGCCCTGCGTAGCGTTCCGGGCAGCGGGTAGAACCAGGCAGAGAATTCCCGGCTAGCAGCTTCCCTGTGGCCGGGAAGTGCAAACGTACAGGTTTTCGGCCGAAAACGCGTTTTCTGGCGAAAACTCACACCACGGCTCTTTCTGAGAAAAAGCAAGCACGGAGGACGAGAATCGCTTTTGCCCTGCGTAGCGTTCCGGGCAGCGGGTAGAACCAGGCAGAGAATTCCCGGCTAGCAGCTTCCCTGTGGCCGGGAAGTGCAAACGTACACGTTTTCGGCCGAAAACGCGTTTTCCGGCGAAAACGCACACCACGGCTCTTTCTGAGAAAAAGCAAGCACGGAGGACGAGAATCGCTTTTGCCCTGCGTAGCGTTCCGGGCAGCGGGTAGAACCAGGCAGAGAATTCCCGGCTAGCAGCTTCCCTGTGGCCGGGAAGTGCAAACGTACACGTTTTCGGCCAAAAACGCGTTTACCGGCGAAAACGCACACCACGGCTCTTTCTGAGAAAAAGCAAGCACGGAGGACGAGAATCGCTTTTGCCCTGCGTAGCGTTCCGGGCAGCGGGTAGAACCAGGCAGAGAATTCCCGTCTAGCAGCTTCCCTGTGGCGGGGAAGTGCAAACGTACACGTTTTCGGCCGAAAACGCGTTTTCCGGCGAAAACGCACACCACGGCTCTTTCTGAGAAAAAGCAAGCACGGAGGACGAGAATCGCTTTTGCCCTGCGTAGCGTTCCGGGCAGCGGGTAGAACCAGGCAGAGAATTCCCGTCTAGCAGCTTCCCTGTGGCGGGGAAGTGCAAACGTACACGTTTTCGGCCGAAAACGCGTTTTCCGGCGAAAACGCACACCACGGCTCTTTCTGAGAAAAAGCAAGCACGGAGGACGAGAATCGCTTTTGCCCTGCGTAGCGTTCTGAGCAGCGGGTAGAAATAGGCAGCGAATTCCCGGCTAGCAGCTTCCCTGTGGCCAGGAAGTGCAAACGTACACGTTTTCGGCCGAAAACGCGTTTTCCGGCGAAAAAGCACACCATGGCTCTTTCTGAGAAAAAGCAAGCACGGAGGACGAGAATCGCTTTTGCCCTGCGTAGCGTTCCGGGCAGTGGGTAGAACCAGGCAGAGAATTCCCGGCTAGCAGCTTCCCTGTGGCGGGGAAGTGCAAACGTACACGTTTTCGGCCGAAAACACGTTTTCCGGCGAAAACGCACACCACGGCTCTTTCTGAGAAAAAGCAAGCACGGAGGACGAGAATCGCTTTTGCCCTGCGTAGCGTTCCGGGCAGCGGGTAGAACCAGGCAGAGAATTCCCGGCTAGCAGCTGCCCTGTGGCCGGGAAGTGCAAACGTACACGTTTTCGGCCGAAAAAGCGTTTTCCGGCGAAAACGCACACCACGGCTCTTTCTGAGAAAAAGCAAGCACGGAGGACGAGAATCGCTTTTGCCCTGCGTAGCGTTCCGGGCAGCGGGTAGAACCAGGCAGCGAATTCCCGGCTAGCAGCTTCCCTGTGGCCGGGAAGTGCAAACGTACACGTTTTCGGCCGAAAACGCGTTTTCCGGCGAAAACGCACACCACGGCTCTTTCTGAGAAAAAGCAAGCACGGAGGGCGAGAATCGCTTTTGCCCTGCGTAGCGTTCCGGGCAGCGGGTAGAACCAGGCAGAGAATTCCCGGCTAGCAGCTTCCCTGTGGCGGGGAAGTGCAAACGTACACGTTTTCGGCCGAAAACGCGTTTTCCGGCGAAAACGCACACAACGGCTCTTTCTGAGAAAAAGCAAGCACGGAGGACGAGAATCGCTTTTGCCCTGCGTAGAGTTCCGGGCAGCGGGTAGAACCAGGCAGAGAATTCCCGGCTAGCAGCTTCCCTGTGGCGGGGAAGTGCAAACGTACATGTTTTCGCCGACAACGCGTTTTCCGGCGAAAACGCACACCACGGCTCTTTCTGAGAAAAAGCAAGCACGGAGGACGAGAATCGCTTTTGCCCTGCGTAGCGTTCCGGGCAGCGGGTAGAACCAGGCAGAGAATTCCCGGCTAGCAGCTTCCCTCAGGCCGGGAAGTGCAAACGTACACGTTTTCGCCGAAAACACGTTTTCCGGCGAAAACGCACACCACGGCTCTTTCTGAGAAAAAGCAAGCACGGAGGACGAGAATCGCTTTTGCCCTGTGTAGCGTTCCGGGCAGCGGGTAGAACCAGGCAGAGAATTCCCGGCTAGCAGCTTCCCTGTGGCCGGGAAGTGCAAACGTACACGTTTTCGGCCGAAAACGCGTTTACCGGCGAAAACGCACACCACGGCTCTTTCTGAGAGAAAGCAAGCACGGAGGACGAGAATCGCTTTTGCCCTGCGTAGCGTTCCGGGCAGCGGGTAGAACCAGGCAGAGAATTCCCGGCTAGCAGCTTCCCTGTGGCGGGGAAGTGCAAACGTACACGTTTTCGGCCGAAAACGCGTTTTCCGGCGAAAACGCACACCACGGCTCTTTCTGAGAAAAAGCAAGCACGGAGGACGAGAATCGCTTTTGCCCTGCGTAGCGTTCCGGGCAGCGGGTAGAACCAGGCAGAGAATTCCCGGCTAGCAGCTTCCCTGTGGCGGGGAAGTGCAAACGTACACGTTTTCGGCCGAAAACGAGTTTTCTGGCGAAAACGCACACCACGGCTCTTTCTGAGAAAAAGCAAGCACGGAGGACGAGAATCGCTTTTGCCCTGCGTAGTGTTCCGGGCAGCGGGTAGAACCAGGCAGAGAATTCCCGGCTAGCAGCTTCCCTGTGGCCGGGAAGTGCAAACGTACACGTTTTCGCCGAAAACGCGTTTTCCGGCGAAAACGCACACCACGGCTCTTTCTGAGAAAAAGCAAGCACGGAGGACGAGAATCGCTTTTGCCCTGCGTAGCGTTCCGGGCAGCGGGTAGAACCAGGCAGCGAATTGCCGGCTAGCAGCTTCCCTGTGGCCGGGAAGTGCAAACGTACACGTTTTCGGCCGAAAACGCGTTTTCCGGCGAAAACGCACACCACGGCTCTTTCTGAGAAAAAGCAAGCACGGAGGACGAGAATCGCTTTTGCCCTGCGTAGTGTTCCGGGCAGCGGGTAGAACCAGGCAGAGAATTCCCGGCGAGCAGCTTCCCTGTGGCCGGGAAGTGCAAACGTACACGTTTTCAGCCGAAAACGCGTTTTCCGGCGAAAACGCACACCACGGCTCTTTCTGAGAAAAAGCAAGCACGGAGGACGAGAATCGCTTTTGCCCTGCGTAGCGTTCCGGGCAGCGGGTAGAACCAGGCAGAGAATTCCCGGCTAGCAGCTTCCCTGTGGCGGGGAAGTGCAAACGTACACGTTTTCGGCCGAAAACGCGTTTTCCGGCAAAAACGCACACCACGGCTCTTTCTGAGAAAAAGCAAGCACGGAGGACGAGAATCGCTTTTGCCCTGCGTAGTGTTCCGGGCAGCGGGTACAACCAGGCAGAGAATTCCCGGCTAGCAGCTTCCCTGTGGCCGGGAAGTGCAAACGTACACGTTTTCGGACGAAAACGCGTTTACCGGCGAAAACGCACACCACGGCTCTTTCTGAGAAAAAGCAAGCACGGAGGACGAGAATCGCTTTTGCCCTTCGTAGCGTTCCGGGCAGCGGGTAGAACCAGGCAGAGAATTCCCGGCTAGCAGCTTCCCTGTGGCCGGGAAGTGCAAACGTACACGTTTCCGCCGAAAACGCGTTTTCCGGCGAAAACGCACAACACGGCTCTTTCTGAGAAAAAGCAAGCACGGAGGACGAGAATCGCTTTTGCCCTGCGTAGCGTTCCGGGCAGCGGGTAGAACCAGGCAGAGAATTCCCGTCTAGCAGCTTCCCTGTGGCCGGGAAGTGCAAACGTACACGTTTTCGGCCGAAAACGCGTTTTCCGGCGAAAACGCACACCACGGCTCTTTCTGAGAAAAAGCAAGCACGGAGGACGAGAATCGCTTTTGCCCTGCGTAGCGTTCCGGGCAGCGGGTAGAACCAGGCAGAGAATTCCCGGCTAGCAGCTTCCCTGTGGCCGGGAAGTGCAAACGTACACGTTTTCGGCCGAAAACGCGTTTACCGGCGAAAACGCACACCACGGCTCTTTCTGAGAAAAAGCAAGCACGGAGGACGAGAATCGCTTTTGCCCTGCGTAGCGTTGCGGGCAGCGGGTAGAACCAGGCAGAGAATTCCCGGCTAGCAGCTTCCCTGTGGCCGGGAAGTGCAAACGTACACGTTTTCGGCCGAGAACGCGTTTACCGGCGAAAACGCTCACCACGGCTCTTTCTGAGAGAAAGCAAGCACGGAGGACGAGAATCGCTTTTGCCCTGCGTAGCGTTCCGGGCAGCGGGTAGAACCAGGCAGAGAATTCCCGGCTAGCAGCTTCCCTGTGGCGGGGAAGTGCAAACGTACACGTTTTCGGCCGAAAACGCGTTTTCTGGCGAAAACGCACACCACGGCTCTTTCTGAGAAAAAGCAAGCACGGAGGACGAGAATCGCTTTGGCCCTGCGTAGCGTTCCGGGCAGCGGGTAGAACCAGGCAGAGAATTCCCGTCTAGCAGCTTCCCTGTGGCCGGGAAGTGCAAACGTACACGTTTTCGGCCGAAAACGCGTTTTCCGGCGAAAACGCACACCACGGCTCTTTCTGAGAAAAAGCAAGCACGGAGGACGAGAATCGCTTTTGCCCTGCGTAGCGTTCCGGGCAGCGGGTAGAACCAGGCAGAGAATTCCCGGCTAGCAGCTTCCCTGTGGCGGGGAAGTGCAAACTTACACGTTTTCGGCCGAAAACGCATTTACAGGCGAAAATGCACACCACGGCTCTTTCTGAGAAAAAGCAAGCACGGAGGACGAGAATCGCTTTTGCCCTGCGTAGCGTTCCGGGCAGCGGGTAGAACCAGGCAGAGAATTCCCGGCTAGCAGCTTCCCTGTGGCCGGGAAGTGCAAACGTACACGTTTTCGGCCGAAAACGCGTTTTCCGGCGAAAACGCACACCACGGCTCTTTCTGAGAAAAAGCAAGCACGGAGGACGAGAATCGCTTTTGCCCTGCGTAGCGTTCCGGGCAGCGGGTAGAACCAGGCAGAGAATTCCCGGCTAGCAGCTTCCCTGTGGCCGGGAAGTGCAAACGTACACGTTTTCGGCCGAAAACGCGTTTTCCGGCGAAAACGCACACCACGGCTCTTTCTGAGAAAAAGCAAGCACGGAGGACGAGAATCGCTTTTGCCCTGCGTAGCGTTCCGGGCAGCGGGTAGAACCAGGCAGAGAATTCCCGGCTAGCAGCTTCCCTGTGGCCGGGAAGTGCAAACGTACACGTTTTCGGCCGAAAACGCGTTTTCCGGCGAAAACGCACACCACGGCTCTTTCTGAGAAAAAGCAAGCACGGAGGACGAGAATCGCTTTTGCCCTGCGTAGCGTTCCGGGCAGCGGGTAGAACCAGGCAGAGAATTCCCGGCTAGCAGCTTCCCTGTGGCCGGGAAGTGCAAACGTACACGTTTTCGGCCGAAAACGCGTTTTCCGGCGAAAACGCACACCAGGGCTCTTTCTGAGAAAAAGCAAGCACGGAGGACGAGAATCGCTTTTGCCCTGCGTAGCGTTCCGGGCAGCGGGTAGAACCAGGCAGAGAATTCCCGGCTAGCAGCTTCCCTGTGGCGGGGAAGTGCAAACGTACACGTTTTCGGCCGAAAACGCGTTTTCCGGCGAAAACGCACACCACGGCTCTTTCTGAGAAAAAGCAAGCACGGAGGACGAGAATCGCTTTTGCCCTGCGTAGTGTTCCGGGCAGCGGGTACAACCAGGCAGAGAATTCCCGGCTAGCAGCTTCCCTGTGGCCGGGAAGTGCAAACGTACACGTTTTCGGACGAAAACGCGTTTACCGGCGAAAACGCACACCACGGCTCTTTCTGAGAAAAAGCAAGCACGGAGGACGAGAATCGCTTTTGCCCTGCGTAGCGTTCCGGGCAGCGGGTAGAACCAGGCAGAGAATTCCCGGCTAGCAGCTTCCCTGTGGCCGGGAAGTGCAAACGTACACGTTTTCGGCCGAGAACGCGTTTACCGGCGAAAACGCTCACCACGGCTCTTTCTGAGAGAAAGCAAGCACGGAGGACGAGAATCGCTTTTGCCCTGCGTAGCGTTCCGGGCAGCGGGTAGAACCAGGCAGAGAATTCCCGGCTAGCAGCTTCCCTGTGGCGGGGAAGTGCAAACGTACACGTTTTCGGCCGAAAACGCGTTTTCCGGCGAAAACGCACACCACGGCTCTTTCTGAGAAAAAGCAAGCACGGAGGACGAGAATCGCTTTTGCCCTGCGTAGCGTTCCGGGCAGCGGGTAGAACCAGGCAGAGAATTCCCGTCTAGCAGCTTCCCTGTGGCCGGGAAGTGCAAACGTACACGTTTTCGGCCGAAAACGCGTTTTCCGGCGAAAACGCACACCACGGCTCTTTCTGAGAAAAAGCAAGCACGGAGGACGAGAATCGCTTTTGCCCTGCGTAGCGTTCCGGGCAGCGGGTAGAACCAGGCAGAGAATTCCCGTCTAGCAGCTTCCCTGTGGCCGGGAAGTGCAAACGTACACGTTTTCGGCCGAAAACGCGTTTTCCGGCGAAAACGCACACCACGGCTCTTTCTGAGAAAAAGCAAGCACGGAGGACGAGAACCGCTTTTGCCCTGCGTAGCGTTCCGGGCAGCGGGTAGAACCAGGCAGAGAATTCCCGGCTAGCAGCTTCCCTGTGGCGGGGAAGTGCAAACGTACACGTTTTCGGCCGAAAACGCGTTTTCCGGCGAAAACGCACACCACGGCTCTTTCTGAGAAAAAGCAAGCACGGAGGACGAGAACCGCTTTTGCCCTGCGTAGCGTTCCGGGCAGCGGGTAGAACCAGGCAGAGAATTCCCGGCTAGCAGCTTCCCTGTGGCGGGGAAGTGCAAACGTACACGTTTTCGGCCGAAAACGCGTTTTCCGGCGAAAACGCACACCAGGGCTCTTTCTGAGAAAAAGCAAGCACGGAGGACGAGAACCGCTTTTGCCCTGCGTAGCGTTCCGGGCAGCGGGTAGAACCAGGCAGAGAATTCCCGGCTAGCAGCTTCCCTGTGGCGGGGAAGTGCAAACGTACACGTTTTCGGCCGAAAACGCGTTTTCCGGCGAAAACGCACACCAGGGCTCTTTCTGAGAAAAAGCAAGCACGGAGGACGAGAACCGCTTTTGCCCTGCGTAGCGTTCCGGGCAGCGGGTAGAACCAGGCAGAGAATTCCCGGCTAGCAGCTTCCCTGTGGCGGGGAAGTGCAAACGTACACGTTTTCGGCCGAAAACGCGTTTTCCGGCGAAAACGCACACCGCGGCTCTTTCTGAGAAAAAGCAAGCACGGAGGACGAGAACCGCTTTTGCCCTGCGTAGCGTTCCGGGCAGCGGGTAGAACCAGGCAGAGAATTCCCGGCTAGCAGCTTCCCTGTGGCGGGGAAGTGCAAACGTACACGTTTTCGGCCGAAAACGCGTTTTCCGGCGAAAACGCACACCACGGCTCTTTCTGAGAAAAAGCAAGCACGGAGGACGAGAACCGCTTTTGCCCTGCGTAGCGTTCCGGGCAGCGGGTAGAACCAGGCAGAGAATTCCCGGCTAGCAGCTTCCCTGTGGCGGGGAAGTGCAAACGTACACGTTTTCGGCCGAAAACGCGTTTTCCGGCGAAAACGCACACCAGGGCTCTTTCTGAGAAAAAGCAAGCACGGAGGACGAGAACCGCTTTTGCCCTGCGTAGCATTCCGGGCAGCGGGTAGAACCAGGCAGAGAATTCCCGGCTAGCAGCTTCCCTGTGGCGGGGAAGTGCAAACGTACACGTTTTCGGCCGAAAACGCGTTTACCGGCGAAAACGCACACCACGGCTCTTTCTGAGAAAAAGCAAGCACGGAGGACGAGAACCGCTTTTGCCCTGCGTAGCGTTCCGGGCAGCGGGTAGAACCAGGCAGAGAATTCCCGGCTAGCAGCTTCCCTGTGGCGGGGAAGTGCAAACGTACACGTTTTCGGCCGAAAACGCGTTTTCCGGCGAAAACGCACACCACGGCTCTTTCTGAGAAAAAGCAAGCACGGAGGACGAGAACCGCTTTTGCCCTGCGTAGCGTTCCGGGCAGCGGGTAGAACCAGGCAGAGAACTCCCGGCTAGCAGCTTCCCTGTGGCGGGGAAGTGCAAACGTACACGTTTTCGGCCGAAAACGCGTTTTCCGGCGAAAACGCACACCACGGCTCTTTCTGAGAAAAAGCAAGCACGGAGGACGAGAACCGCTTTTGCCCTGCGTAGCGTTCCGGGCAGCGGGTAGAACCAGGCAGAGAATTCCCGGCTAGCAGCTTCCCTGTGGCGGGGAAGTGCAAACGTACACGTTTTCGGCCGAAAACGCGTTTTCCGGCGAAAACGCACACCACGGCTCTTTCTGAGAAAAAGCAAGCACGGAGGACGAGAACCGCTTTTGCCCTGCGTAGCGTTCCGGGCAGCGGGTAGAACCAGGCAGAGAATTCCCGGCTAGCAGCTTCCCTGTGGCGGGGAAGTGCAAACGTACACGTTTTCGGCCGAAAACGCGTTTTCCGGCGAAAACGCACACCGCGGCTCTTTCTGAGAAAAAGCAAGCACGGAGGACGAGAACCGCTTTTGCCCTGCGTAGCGTTCCGGGCAGCGGGTAGAACCAGGCAGAGAATTCCCGGCTAGCAGCTTCCCTGTGGCGGGGAAGTGCAAACGTACACGTTTTCGGCCGAAAACGCGTTTTCCGGCGAAAACGCACACCACGGCTCTTTCTGAGAAAAAGCAAGCACGGAGGACGAGAACCGCTTTTGCCCTGCGTAGCGTTCCGGGCAGCGGGTAGAACCAGGCAGAGAATTCCCGGCTAGCAGCTTCCCTGTGGCGGGGAAGTGCAAACGTACACGTTTTCGGCCGAAAACGCGTTTTCCGGCGAAAACGCACACCACGGCTCTTTCTGAGAAAAAGCAAGCACGGAGGACGAGAACCGCTTTTGCCCTGCGTAGCGTTCCGGGCAGCGGGTAGAACCAGGCAGAGAATTCCCGGCTAGCAGCTTCCCTGTGGCGGGGAAGTGCAAACGTACACGTTTTCGGCCGAAAACGCGTTTTCCGGCGAAAACGCACACCACGGCTCTTTCTGAGAAAAAGCAAGCACGGAGGACGAGAACCGCTTTTGCCCTGCGTAGCGTTCCGGGCAGCGGGTAGAACCAGGCAGAGAATTCCCGGCTAGCAGCTTCCCTGTGGCGGGGAAGTGCAAACGTACACGTTTTCGGCCGAAAACGCGTTTTCCGGCGAAAACGCACACCACGGCTCTTTCTGAGAAAAAGCAAGCACGGAGGACGAGAACCGCTTTTGCCCTGCGTAGCGTTCCGGGCAGCGGGTAGAACCAGGCAGAGAATTCCCGGCTAGCAGCTTCCCTGTGGCGGGGAAGTGCAAACGTACACGTTTTCGGCCGAAAACGCGTTTTCCGGCGAAAACGCACACCACGGCTCTTTCTGAGAAAAAGCAAGCACGGAGGACGAGAACCGCTTTTGCCCTGCGTAGCGTTCCGGGCAGCGGGTAGAACCAGGCAGAGAATTCCCGGCTAGCAGCTTCCCTGTGGCGGGGAAGTGCAAACGTACACGTTTTCGGCCGAAAACGCGTTTTCCGGCGAAAACGCACACCACGGCTCTTTCTGAGAAAAAGCAAGCACGGAGGACGAGAACCGCTTTTGCCCTGCGTAGCGTTCCGGGCAGCGGGTAGAACCAGGCAGAGAATTCCCGGCTAGCAGCTTCCCTGTGGCGGGGAAGTGCAAACGTACACGTTTTCGGCCGAAAACGCGTTTTCCGGCGAAAACGCACACCACGGCTCTTTCTGAGAAAAAGCAAGCACGGAGGACGAGAACCGCTTTTGCCCTGCGTAGCGTTCCGGGCAGCGGGTAGAACCAGGCAGAGAATTCCCGGCTAGCAGCTTCCCTGTGGCGGGGAAGTGCAAACGTACACGTTTTCGGCCGAAAACGCGTTTTCCGGCGAAAACGCACACCACGGCTCTTTCTGAGAAAAAGCAAGCACGGAGGACGAGAACCGCTTTTGCCCTGCGTAGCGTTCCGGGCAGCGGGTAGAACCAGGCAGAGAATTCCCGGCTAGCAGCTTCCCTGTGGCGGGGAAGTGCAAACGTACACGTTTTCGGCCGAAAACGCGTTTTCCGGCGAAAACGCACACCACGGCTCTTTCTGAGAAAAAGCAAGCACGGAGGACGAGAACCGCTTTTGCCCTGCGTAGCGTTCCGGGCAGCGGGTAGAACCAGGCAGAGAATTCCCGGCTAGCAGCTTCCCTGTGGCGGGGAAGTGCAAACGTACACGTTTTCGGCCGAAAACGCGTTTTCCGGCGAAAACGCACACCACGGCTCTTTCTGAGAAAAAGCAAGCACGGAGGACGAGAACCGCTTTTGCCCTGCGTAGCGTTCCGGGCAGCGGGTAGAACCAGGCAGAGAATTCCCGGCTAGCAGCTTCCCTGTGGCGGGGAAGTGCAAACGTACACGTTTTCGGCCGAAAACGCGTTTTCCGGCGAAAACGCACACCACGGCTCTTTCTGAGAAAAAGCAAGCACGGAGGACGAGAACCGCTTTTGCCCTGCGTAGCGTTCCGGGCAGCGGGTAGAACCAGGCAGAGAATTCCCGGCTAGCAGCTTCCCTGTGGCGGGGAAGTGCAAACGTACACGTTTTCGGCCGAAAACGCGTTTTCCGGCGAAAACGCACACCACGGCTCTTTCTGAGAAAAAGCAAGCACGGAGGACGAGAACCGCTTTTGCCCTGCGTAGCGTTCCGGGCAGCGGGTAGAACCAGGCAGAGAATTCCCGGCTAGCAGCTTCCCTGTGGCGGGGAAGTGCAAACGTACACGTTTTCGGCCGAAAACGCGTTTTCCGGCGAAAACGCACACCACGGCTCTTTCTGAGAAAAAGCAAGCACGGAGGACGAGAACCGCTTTTGCCCTGCGTAGCGTTCCGGGCAGCGGGTAGAACCAGGCAGAGAATTCCCGGCTAGCAGCTTCCCTGTGGCGGGGAAGTGCAAACGTACACGTTTTCGGCCGAAAACGCGTTTTCCGGCGAAAACGCACACCACGGCTCTTTCTGAGAAAAAGCAAGCACGGAGGACGAGAACCGCTTTTGCCCTGCGTAGCGTTCCGGGCAGCGGGTAGAACCAGGCAGAGAATTCCCGGCTAGCAGCTTCCCTGTGGCGGGGAAGTGCAAACGTACACGTTTTCGGCCGAAAACGCGTTTTCCGGCGAAAACGCACACCACGGCTCTTTCTGAGAAAAAGCAAGCACGGAGGACGAGAACCGCTTTTGCCCTGCGTAGCGTTCCGGGCAGCGGGTAGAACCAGGCAGAGAATTCCCGGCTAGCAGCTTCCCTGTGGCGGGGAAGTGCAAACGTACACGTTTTCGGCCGAAAACGCGTTTTCCGGCGAAAACGCACACCACGGCTCTTTCTGAGAAAAAGCAAGCACGGAGGACGAGAACCGCTTTTGCCCTGCGTAGCGTTCCGGGCAGCGGGTAGAACCAGGCAGAGAATTCCCGGCTAGCAGCTTCCCTGTGGCGGGGAAGTGCAAACGTACACGTTTTCGGCCGAAAACGCGTTTTCCGGCGAAAACGCACACCACGGCTCTTTCTGAGAAAAAGCAAGCACGGAGGACGAGAACCGCTTTTGCCCTGCGTAGCGTTCCGGGCAGCGGGTAGAACCAGGCAGAGAATTCCCGGCTAGCAGCTTCCCTGTGGCGGGGAAGTGCAAACGTACACGTTTTCGGCCGAAAACGCGTTTTCCGGCGAAAACGCACACCACGGCTCTTTCTGAGAAAAAGCAAGCACGGAGGACGAGAACCGCTTTTGCCCTGCGTAGCGTTCCGGGCAGCGGGTAGAACCAGGCAGAGAATTCCCGGCTAGCAGCTTCCCTGTGGCGGGGAAGTGCAAACGTACACGTTTTCGGCCGAAAACGCGTTTTCCGGCGAAAACGCACACCACGGCTCTTTCTGAGAAAAAGCAAGCACGGAGGACGAGAACCGCTTTTGCCCTGCGTAGCGTTCCGGGCAGCGGGTAGAACCAGGCAGAGAATTCCCGGCTAGCAGCTTCCCTGTGGCGGGGAAGTGCAAACGTACACGTTTTCGGCCGAAAACGCGTTTTCCGGCGAAAACGCACACCACGGCTCTTTCTGAGAAAAAGCAAGCACGGAGGACGAGAACCGCTTTTGCCCTGCGTAGCGTTCCGGGCAGCGGGTAGAACCAGGCAGAGAATTCCCGGCTAGCAGCTTCCCTGTGGCGGGGAAGTGCAAACGTACACGTTTTCGGCCGAAAACGCGTTTTCCGGCGAAAACGCACACCACGGCTCTTTCTGAGAAAAAGCAAGCACGGAGGACGAGAACCGCTTTTGCCCTGCGTAGCGTTCCGGGCAGCGGGTAGAACCAGGCAGAGAATTCCCGGCTAGCAGCTTCCCTGTGGCGGGGAAGTGCAAACGTACACGTTTTCGGCCGAAAACGCGTTTTCCGGCGAAAACGCACACCACGGCTCTTTCTGAGAAAAAGCAAGCACGGAGGACGAGAACCGCTTTTGCCCTGCGTAGCGTTCCGGGCAGCGGGTAGAACCAGGCAGAGAATTCCCGGCTAGCAGCTTCCCTGTGGCGGGGAAGTGCAAACGTACACGTTTTCGGCCGAAAACGCGTTTTCCGGCGAAAACGCACACCACGGCTCTTTCTGAGAAAAAGCAAGCACGGAGGACGAGAACCGCTTTTGCCCTGCGTAGCGTTCCGGGCAGCGGGTAGAACCAGGCAGAGAATTCCCGGCTAGCAGCTTCCCTGTGGCGGGGAAGTGCAAACGTACACGTTTTCGGCCGAAAACGCGTTTTCCGGCGAAAACGCACACCACGGCTCTTTCTGAGAAAAAGCAAGCACGGAGGACGAGAACCGCTTTTGCCCTGCGTAGCGTTCCGGGCAGCGGGTAGAACCAGGCAGAGAATTCCCGGCTAGCAGCTTCCCTGTGGCGGGGAAGTGCAAACGTACACGTTTTCGGCCGAAAACGCGTTTTCCGGCGAAAACGCACACCACGGCTCTTTCTGAGAAAAAGCAAGCACGGAGGACGAGAACCGCTTTTGCCCTGCGTAGCGTTCCGGGCAGCGGGTAGAACCAGGCAGAGAATTCCCGGCTAGCAGCTTCCCTGTGGCGGGGAAGTGCAAACGTACACGTTTTCGGCCGAAAACGCGTTTTCCGGCGAAAACGCACACCACGGCTCTTTCTGAGAAAAAGCAAGCACGGAGGACGAGAACCGCTTTTGCCCTGCGTAGCGTTCCGGGCAGCGGGTAGAACCAGGCAGAGAATTCCCGGCTAGCAGCTTCCCTGTGGCGGGGAAGTGCAAACGTACACGTTTTCGGCCGAAAACGCGTTTTCCGGCGAAAACGCACACCACGGCTCTTTCTGAGAAAAAGCAAGCACGGAGGACGAGAACCGCTTTTGCCCTGCGTAGCGTTCCGGGCAGCGGGTAGAACCAGGCAGAGAATTCCCGGCTAGCAGCTTCCCTGTGGCGGGGAAGTGCAAACGTACACGTTTTCGGCCGAAAACGCGTTTTCCGGCGAAAACGCACACCACGGCTCTTTCTGAGAAAAAGCAAGCACGGAGGACGAGAACCGCTTTTGCCCTGCGTAGCGTTCCGGGCAGCGGGTAGAACCAGGCAGAGAATTCCCGGCTAGCAGCTTCCCTGTGGCGGGGAAGTGCAAACGTACACGTTTTCGGCCGAAAACGCGTTTTCCGGCGAAAACGCACACCACGGCTCTTTCTGAGAAAAAGCAAGCACGGAGGACGAGAACCGCTTTTGCCCTGCGTAGCGTTCCGGGCAGCGGGTAGAACCAGGCAGAGAATTCCCGGCTAGCAGCTTCCCTGTGGCGGGGAAGTGCAAACGTACACGTTTTCGGCCGAAAACGCGTTTTCCGGCGAAAACGCACACCACGGCTCTTTCTGAGAAAAAGCAAGCACGGAGGACGAGAACCGCTTTTGCCCTGCGTAGCGTTCCGGGCAGCGGGTAGAACCAGGCAGAGAATTCCCGGCTAGCAGCTTCCCTGTGGCGGGGAAGTGCAAACGTACACGTTTTCGGCCGAAAACGCGTTTTCCGGCGAAAACGCACACCACGGCTCTTTCTGAGAAAAAGCAAGCACGGAGGACGAGAACCGCTTTTGCCCTGCGTAGCGTTCCGGGCAGCGGGTAGAACCAGGCAGAGAATTCCCGGCTAGCAGCTTCCCTGTGGCGGGGAAGTGCAAACGTACACGTTTTCGGCCGAAAACGCGTTTTCCGGCGAAAACGCACACCACGGCTCTTTCTGAGAAAAAGCAAGCACGGAGGACGAGAACCGCTTTTGCCCTGCGTAGCGTTCCGGGCAGCGGGTAGAACCAGGCAGAGAATTCCCGGCTAGCAGCTTCCCTGTGGCGGGGAAGTGCAAACGTACACGTTTTCGGCCGAAAACGCGTTTTCCGGCGAAAACGCACACCACGGCTCTTTCTGAGAAAAAGCAAGCACGGAGGACGAGAACCGCTTTTGCCCTGCGTAGCGTTCCGGGCAGCGGGTAGAACCAGGCAGAGAATTCCCGGCTAGCAGCTTCCCTGTGGCGGGGAAGTGCAAACGTACACGTTTTCGGCCGAAAACGCGTTTTCCGGCGAAAACGCACACCACGGCTCTTTCTGAGAAAAAGCAAGCACGGAGGACGAGAACCGCTTTTGCCCTGCGTAGCGTTCCGGGCAGCGGGTAGAACCAGGCAGAGAATTCCCGGCTAGCAGCTTCCCTGTGGCGGGGAAGTGCAAACGTACACGTTTTCGGCCGAAAACGCGTTTTCCGGCGAAAACGCACACCACGGCTCTTTCTGAGAAAAAGCAAGCACGGAGGACGAGAACCGCTTTTGCCCTGCGTAGCGTTCCGGGCAGCGGGTAGAACCAGGCAGAGAATTCCCGGCTAGCAGCTTCCCTGTGGCGGGGAAGTGCAAACGTACACGTTTTCGGCCGAAAACGCGTTTTCCGGCGAAAACGCACACCACGGCTCTTTCTGAGAAAAAGCAAGCACGGAGGACGAGAACCGCTTTTGCCCTGCGTAGCGTTCCGGGCAGCGGGTAGAACCAGGCAGAGAATTCCCGGCTAGCAGCTTCCCTGTGGCGGGGAAGTGCAAACGTACACGTTTTCGGCCGAAAACGCGTTTTCCGGCGAAAACGCACACCACGGCTCTTTCTGAGAAAAAGCAAGCACGGAGGACGAGAACCGCTTTTGCCCTGCGTAGCGTTCCGGGCAGCGGGTAGAACCAGGCAGAGAATTCCCGGCTAGCAGCTTCCCTGTGGCGGGGAAGTGCAAACGTACACGTTTTCGGCCGAAAACGCGTTTTCCGGCGAAAACGCACACCACGGCTCTTTCTGAGAAAAAGCAAGCACGGAGGACGAGAACCGCTTTTGCCCTGCGTAGCGTTCCGGGCAGCGGGTAGAACCAGGCAGAGAATTCCCGGCTAGCAGCTTCCCTGTGGCGGGGAAGTGCAAACGTACACGTTTTCGGCCGAAAACGCGTTTTCCGGCGAAAACGCACACCACGGCTCTTTCTGAGAAAAAGCAAGCACGGAGGACGAGAACCGCTTTTGCCCTGCGTAGCGTTCCGGGCAGCGGGTAGAACCAGGCAGAGAATTCCCGGCTAGCAGCTTCCCTGTGGCGGGGAAGTGCAAACGTACACGTTTTCGGCCGAAAACGCGTTTTTCCGGCGAAAACGCACACCACGGCTCTTTCTGAGAAAAAGCAAGCACGGAGGACGAGAACCGCTTTTGCCCTGCGTAGCGTTCCGGGCAGCGGGTAGAACCAGGCAGAGAATTCCCGGCTAGCAGCTTCCCTGTGGCGGGGAAGTGCAAACGTACACGTTTTCGGCCGAAAACGCGTTTTCCGGCGAAAACGCACACCACGGCTCTTTCTGAGAAAAAGCAAGCACGGAGGACGAGAACCGCTTTTGCCCTGCGTAGCGTTCCGGGCAGCGGGTAGAACCAGGCAGAGAATTCCCGGCTAGCAGCTTCCCTGTGGCGGGGAAGTGCAAACGTACACGTTTTCGGCCGAAAACGCGTTTTCCGGCGAAAACGCACACCACGGCTCTTTCTGAGAAAAAGCAAGCACGGAGGACGAGAACCGCTTTTGCCCTGCGTAGCGTTCCGGGCAGCGGGTAGAACCAGGCAGAGAATTCCCGGCTAGCAGCTTCCCTGTGGCGGGGAAGTGCAAACGTACACGTTTTCGGCCGAAAACGCGTTTTCCGGCGAAAACGCACACCACGGCTCTTTCTGAGAAAAAGCAAGCACGGAGGACGAGAACCGCTTTTGCCCTGCGTAGCGTTCCGGGCAGCGGGTAGAACCAGGCAGAGAATTCCCGGCTAGCAGCTTCCCTGTGGCGGGGAAGTGCAAACGTACACGTTTTCGGCCGAAA